>NW_027472096.1:0-168627 GCF_965638725.1 Aptenodytes patagonicus | reverse complement strand
AGCCCAGCCCTGTGCCTGCTGATGGCCAGTCACTCCAGGAGATTGGAGACTAAAGTGGCCTCACACTCGCCTTTACGGCCACGTGCCTCCTCCTGGCCTATGAGCTTCTCAGACACAATTGATAACATCATCACATCCCGAGCCATCAGCCTTCTCGTGGCCTATCAGCCGACTCGACAGAAGTAACCTCACCATGGTCTTCCAAGCCACGTGCCTGCTGCTGGCCTTTCAGCTTCTGGGATTGACACGGCCAAGCTGTGTGCCTGCCCCTGCCCCCTCAGTTACTCAGGTGGAAAGGAAGTGACAACCCATATCCAACGCCTCTTCCTGGAGAGGCCTCCCAGCTCATTAGGGAAACGGCTTCCCACAATCCACGGTCCAGGCAGGTGCCTTCTGCTGGCCTGTCAAGGACGCTGGCAGATGTGAGCCTAACAGCAAATATCCCAGCCATGAGTCAAGGGCTGACCGAGCAGCTACCTCAGAAAGAAGTGACCTCCCCGTCCTTTACCAGCCATGTTCGTGCTGCTGGTCAATCAACTCCAGAGGCACAAGGGGCATCACAGTCACCTTCACAGCCATGTGCCTCCTGCTGGCCCATGAGATTCTGAGGTACCGCTGACCTCATCATAGCATTCCCACCCCTCTCCTCCTTGAGGCCTGTGAGCTAGTCAGATTCCTCACAGTCCTCTTCCACTGCCTTGAGAATGCTCTGGGACCTCCTGAGCCCTGCTCTTCCCCCAAGGGTCCAAACAGCAGAAGTTCAGGTTTGGAGAGGGATTGAAATTGAGCAGTTGCATCACATTTTTTTTTCCCCTTCCTCGGTTTTGTTTATTTCTCTCTTTCTCTCTCTCATTGTTTTCCTTTTCATTACAATTTATTTTTGTTGTTGTTATTATTTTTATTATTATTATTATCATCTTATTATTTCAAGTATGAAATTGTTCTTATCTCAATCCACGAGTTTTCTTACTTTTACTCTTCCACTTCTCTCCCCCCATCCCACTGGGGCGGGGAGGGTGAGCAAGCAGCTCTGTGGTGCTTCGTTGCTGAAGGTGTAAAGCGGGACAGGGACACTCCCAGAGCTTTCCCACGGGTGACACTGAAGACACCCATCCTCTAAGACAAGAATCTGGAGCCGCCTGGAGTGCACGGTGGTTCTCCAGGGTCATCACGTTCCTGAGGTTGTGTTGGGATGGAGGAGGTCGGCAAAGATGGGGACTGGGGCCTGAAGTCCAGGAGATGTGCAGACCTCCTCTGGGCACTCTCCTGTGCCTCCCCACCCGCCTAGAGCAGGAATTCCCACAGAGGGACACACTAGTGCAGGTGTGGCCACACCACGGCTCCCTGGAGGGGGATGAAAACTCAAGATGTCTGGGTGGCCATGCTCCTCCTAACACATCCCCCTGTGCAGCTGGCCTTGCTCATGGTGAGCATGCACCACTGGCTCATCTGGCGTCCTTCGTAGTGCCCAGGCCACTCTCCTCAGGGTCACTGCCCAGCTGGTCATGTTCCCTGATACATGGGGTTGTTATTCCCTGCCGATGCAGGACTGGGCACTTCTCCTTGGAAAACTTCAGGAGTTTTTGTTGGCAGAATCCCAGAGTTTCTCAAGGTCCCCCTGCACTGAAGATCCATTTTGTCACCTCTTCTTGTTTGCATGCAGACGGCTCACCGTGGTTGTGGTGAGCCATCACCACAAGATAACCGCATGAGAAGTTGCAGGGCACTGCAGGTAATTGCAGGATTTACTGGTTCTGTACTGACCAACATAGGAACCAGCACGACGACCCTCTTAGAAACACTTCACGAGGGCACAAAGCAAGCAAAGCCAGGGCCAGCGGGGCAAGAGCAGAGCTGGGCTGTTTGTCGAGGAATGTGTGAGGATGATTAAAGAGAAGAACTTGGGAGGGGGAAAGAGGGAAAAGGAAAAGCAAAAGTTCAGCTCAGGATATGATGAGGCGGGTCTGGGGTAACCTGCCTGTCCGCCTTGAGTCAGTGAGTTGAGTGGGACAAAAAAGCCACACCTGAGTGGGTCACACTTATGTCTGCTTACTTCTGTGGTCCTGGGGAACCTGAGCGCTCTCCCTGTCCTCATCAAGGGAAGACCCATGGTGGAAGGAAATGCACACTCACTCATGCTGGAAGGGACCTCGGGAGGTCTCTAGGCCAAGCCAAATCGCAGTCTGTGGAGAAAGGGAAATGAGGGTTGGGCTGTTTGCATGCCAGGCTGTGTTCGTGTGAGATGTATACCTGTATAGACACAAACGGGACGGGTCCCTCCCGGAGCTGGTCTTAGACCCTCCACCTATCTAGGAGCTGGCCTCAAGATTCCCTCATCCCTCCAGGTCCCCCATGCACAGACAAGCACACACACACACACACACACAAATGGCTCTCTCCAGCACCGAGTCATAGACCATTGAGGCTGGAAGGCAGCCAGCTCCCCCCTTCTCTGTGCTTCCTCTTCATGCTTGACGTTAGTCAGGAGCTCCTTTCTCAGCCATGACAGCCTCCTGCCACCCTGGCGTGACCTCCTGCATGTTGGGGTGGAGCATTCTGGATCATGGAGAGGTGATCCTTGACCATCAAAGAGCCTTCTGCAGAATCCGCCTGGCCACAGGCATCCCCTGCTCCAAGGTTATCAAACTTTCCCTCCCTAACTCTTAGGCCAATCAGTCTTTATACTATGAAAACGTATTCACTTTCTGAAGATGGAGATATAGCTCACGTTGTATACTGATTTATCACGCTTGAGTAAGCAAACTAAAGGACACCAGCTCATCAGAAGGACCGGAAGAACAGCCCTGCCCTGGAAATGAGGGCTTTGCTTCTCGGAACCTTAGAGCTGTCCGTGAAGGCTGAAAGAGACCCCTGGACAACCAAGATAACGCCAGTACCCCAGTCCCTCTAACACACCTTTGAAACTCTCCCAGTCTCTAGCAGCCCAGATAAGTAACTATCAATAGACCAGCTCCAGGGACGCCTGGATCAACAGACAAGCAGCGAGAATGCTGATGGCTGATGAGGCTGCAGAAAAATAGTTGCTTTGTGAAGTTTTACTATGATGGTCATCAGTACTGTGTGTGTGTTAATTAGTGATTGGTCAAATCACGTTGTACCTCAATGCTTGACCGGTATAAGAACCCTGTCTAAAACCACATTTGAGGTACCCCAGTTTCGCTCAGACACCTCATGCGCATGAATAAATGCTTACCCGTGTAATTCCGTGCTTTGTGTCTGAGTTTCTCTCCTCGGACAGCACGGGCCAGTTGCACATTTTCCTAACACAAGTGATTCATGGCCACTGCACTGTGGCAAGGTCTCTCCCTTCTCCATGCAGGAGGTGTAGGGCAGTCCAGGAAGACAAGGCACATCACACCGGGGTCTCCGCTCATGTGCCTGCCCTCTCAAACTGCTGTTTTATCTCTTCCCCAACCTTTACTCACCCCCTTGATTAGACGGTCAGGGAACAGACAAACAATTTTCACAGGGGGCCTCTCAGCAGCACCTTGTTGTTCATGGAGATCACCTTCACCTTTGCCAAGGGCCCTCAGGGGCAGCAGAGACACCACTGAGAAAAACCTTGTTTCTTGCCAGGGCTGCGGTTCCCAGCCCTGTTTCCCTCTGGCCTTGGGGACAGCAGGATTTGCTCACACTCGGCACTCAATTTCAGCTTGAGCTTCTCTGCTGTGAAGCAAAGCCTTTGCACACAGAAGGATGTCGACGCTCGGTACCAGGTTTCCTTTAAGGCGAGTCAGAGCTTGGCCTGGAGCTACACCTGAGGTGCCACAGCCCAGATGGGCACCCATGCCCTCAGCCAGGGCAGCAGACAAGCGGAGCGAGAGCCTGTGCTTTTTGACATCGAGAGAGTAACAGCCACAGCGCGGCTGGACAAGGCACACAGCGTGGAGTGCTGCACTGGATGGGTATCGGCTCTTCAGGAGGGACAGGCTGGAAGGATCAGGAGTGGGGTTCCCTGAAAGTGAAGGCTTTAACGGGATGTATGGAGCTCCTCTGTGGGGCGGGTGAAGAGTTTGGTGTTCCCTTGTGAGGGAGGGTCAGAGGAGAGGCCAGTAAAAGTGGCCTCTCATGGTGGGAGATAAGGAACCCGCAGTCAGGGTGAGGAAGCGGGTACAGTCTTTTTGAAGGATCCCAAGGAAGCCTCTGGCTGTAGAAGCCTGGGTCTCCCTGGGGCCTGCAATGACCCTGGCAATTTCTGAAAGGGGAACACAGCAGCATGCACAGTCCAGGCGGTTCCTGGAGTGTCTTGGCACAACGTCTTAGCACAGCGGCCAGATGGGCCAAGAAAAGTAATGCCAACCTGGATGTGATACTTGCAAGGAAGGAAGAGCTGGTCAGAGGTGTGAAGATTGGCTGTCGTGGCCCTGAAATAGTGGGGTCCCATCACCCGAGGGGAGTGAGGAAGCCAAAAGGAAGAGTGGAGACGTTGGACCTCAGAGGAGCAGACTTGTGCCTCTTCTGGGGAGTTTCAGTGGGGATCCAATAGTCAGCACCACTGAAGGGCAGCAGAGCTCAGTACAGCTGGTCTCCAAGGACAGCATCCTCCAAGCAGAAGACTTATCTCCATCAAAAATCAGTTTGGAACCTGAAAGCGAATTCCAGGCAATCATAACGAGCTTTTCCTCCTTCAGGAACACTTCCAGAAGAAAACAAAGATGCTGATTGGACACTGCTGGATTTAGGAAGAGTAGGTAAAGACAGACCTGAGATCCTCCATGTCCTTTTTGCCTCAGACTTCACCAGCAAGGTCTCCCAGGCCTTTGTGCCTCAAGGCAGGGCTCTGGAGGAGAACAGCCAACGGAGGACAGGAATGATATCAGGGGCTACTTGAGCAAACTCCACCATTACCAGTACGTGGGAATGGCCGGGTCACATCCAGGGGTGCTGAGAAAGTAAGACAATGTCACAGTGAGGCCACTCTCTGTCATCTTTGAAAGGTCATGGAGACTGGCGGGACTCCCTGACAGCTGGCAAAAAGTAGATGCTGCACGCATCTTTCAGAAAGGTCCAGGGAATGAGCTGGGGAGCTAAAGGCTGCTTAGCTTCACTTTAGATGGGGAACGTGTCCCAGAGCATGTCCTCTGGGATTGCATTTCTGGGTGCCTGAAGGAGAAGGTGACTGGGTGAACTCAGGGAACATGTACATCAATGGTGGTCTGGCACGTGGAGGGCCGGGGTGTTATGCCATTGCACAACCCCATAAAGATTTGGCCATCTCCAAAAAAGGGACGGTATGAGGGAAGTGCCAGCAGGTGGGGCCATTGCTTGACAGCAAAGAGATACAAGCAGCATCTATCCAACTTATCCAACCTTCATTGCTCCCAGCTCCATTTCGATATGAGACGTAGAGGTGAAATGTGTTAGAATAAACATGTCCTCGGAACACGGTTTCTCCATGCAAAGTGCTGGGGTGAAATGTGGTTTTGGAAATGGCTGCCTAAACCTGTATTTCCAAAGGGGGTGAGAAAGTGCCATCAGCTTGCTGCTCCGTGTCATGTCCTATGAAAAAATTCATGAGACTTTACAGACCAGCACCAAAGATCTGAAAATGCAGACTTCCTGACCACTTCTCACACCCAGGCCTTTCCTGCATCTGTTTCAACTTCTGCCTAACCTCTTCCTCCAGGGCTTGACTCAGTTGCCCACACCGAGGGGGCAACTTCCTCCAGGATCCCTGGGAGCAGCTGAAGCCTCCACAAGGGACTGGGGAATGTGAGCCAGGACCGACAAGAGCCTTTCTGGAGCAGGAGCTGGTGGACAGAGAGGGGAGGCCAGGGCATCTCAGTGGAGACAACCCATTTCTCTCCTTGGACCAGAAAGGTAAGGCTGGGCAATTGCACCCGAGGTGTCCTACACTGTAGCAGGTCACTCTCATCCCTGTCTTCACCTACAATGGAGTCACATGTAACTTACCCTGCAGCGAATGACAAATGAGGGGATCTGCGTGTTGCAGAGTCTACTTGAAGATGCTCCTGAGCCCCTGACATTTTGGGAGCAGTGCAGCTTTAGCTCGTCAAGAGAGAGCATTTCATTCCCTCTGCCTCTTTGCTTGCCTCTGGGAATGGAGGGAGCTTGTGACTCCAACGTGTGACTCACTGTGTGCAAAGGGTGACTATGGACAGAGTCCGGGGCAGGGAGAGTTTTGGGGGGTCTTGGGGTGATCTGTGCTTGACACAACAATGGGTTTGCGATTAGCCTAAGGCCGTCCAGAATGGAAAGTGAACTTTGGTGGAGGTAACGTGGACTCACCATGCAGCTGAGGAAGGTCTTTTGTTTATTGAACTGGGCCTTCCTTTGGTTTTCTTTGTTGGCAATTAAGAAACATCCTTCCGTGTCAGCTCCTGTTCCCAGTAAAGCAGGTGGGAATTGGTGCCCAGGAGCGGAAACATGCAGCTACAGACTTCAGTGGGGAAAGCTCAGGTTGGAACAGGCTGCTCTAAGTCCTAGTTGCCTGGTGAGAGAAATGGTGGGGTTGGGGCAAAGACTGTCCGTAGAGGGTCTGACAGAAAGGGTCTTGACTTCCATATTCAGGCTCCATTAGGAGACGTTCAGGATCAATATTGTCTGGAGATTGCTGATATCACTTAAAGTGTGTAAAAAGAAAAATAAAGAAAAAATTAAAAAAAGAAGGAACGCTAACTTGTTCTTGTTTAGTATTGAAATCTATTGGCTTCTGAAATCTCTCAAAAGAACCCCATAAGAACTGAGGGATTTAGGAACACTACGCACAGACACTTGGCTTGTTGGGGCGTTTTGCATGTTAATGAGCCCTCTAGTGGCAAGATCCTGCAGGTCCTGGCAGATTGAACAAGCCTCTAGAGAAGTAAAAGTCAGCAGCAAAACTCGGAGTTCCTGAGGGTGTTAGCAGGCCCCACTGATGCCCATCACCGGAGAGACCGTGGCGGGCATGACCAGAGAAGATTCCCGTCCCTGGGGACTGGTGAAGCAGAAAGTCAGAAGCACTGGTTACAGGTGGAAAAGCCAATGTGCAGGTGGCTCTGAAAGCCTTTGATGCATTTCCTCAATCAAGAGAGCAAAGGCCTGGGCCCTGTCCCCTGGGAAAGGGGATTCTTCCCTCATGGGAGTCTCGGGGCTTTTCCTGGGGGCAGTGAGAGGTGGGGGTGTGCAATGCTGAGTGCAGGACAGCGGTAGGACACCTCCCAGCCTCTGTGGAGGTGAGGGGGCCACAAGGCACTGGGAACAGAAGGAACTGCTGTCCTCTCATGGGCCCCACTGGAAGAAGCAGCAGCCATAGCCGAGAGGACGAGGATCTCAGTTCTGTTGGGGGGGTGTCTCAGCCCCACCAAGGCCCTTGCTTGTCCCCACCCCAGGCTGTCCTACACTCTCCTATACCTGTGCCTGCTTCCTTGAAACCTTTAACCACCCCCTTGCTTCCCTGCCTCACTCTGAGCCGGGATCTCCCAAGCTTTACTGGTGTCTCTTTATCGTCACTGGTTGTGTCTTCAAACACAAAGTTTTCTGAGGATGTGCCAGTGCCTGTGAGTTCCCAACAACTCACCGAGTTTCTTCCAAAGCCCTGCTAATGCTCCCCTAGCACCCAAGATGTCCTGGCCCCAAGGCTTGCTTGAATCTTCGCTCCATATACCAGCGCTGACCTGCGCAGCCTCCTTCTTCTGCGGCCTCAACTTATAAGAAATCAACGTACTTCAATTCAGGATGACCCCCACCCTACACTTACCCATGCTAGTTCAGGTCTCCTTCCTACCCTTAGCACACTTGTTGCTACACATACGCCGCTCCCTCACCTGCACTCCCATGTGTCTCACAAATCCTTCCCTCTTCCCCTGCACTGACAGAACCTCATCCCAGGAGGTCTGGGCTTCCTCCAGGCTCACGGATGTTTCCTGAGCTCCGTCCCAGCGTGGGGAGTGAAGGAGAAAAAGAGGGCAAGGTCCTTCCTGCCATATTCCCGGGGGAAACATTCTCTGCGTCTCCTCTGCCAACAGCCATCAAGTGCCTTCCCTTCCTGGGCTCTGACATGGTTGTGAGGATTTGCTAAAGCCAGCAGCCATCACTTGGATTCTCACTGATGAGCCCCGACTCTCTCTCCCAGACCTCCACACGGGCAAGCACTGCTGCTCAAGGCCGCTTACGTTTCAGAAGAGGCCTTGAGCTTCCTGGATCCGCCTGGTGCTTATCAACTATCTTCCTGGCACCCTCCAGCGCTCATGGTGAGCTTTCTTGTCCATAGCAGGGCCTTTATGACCCTCTTTTATGAAATCATTGTCCTTTTATGATCTTCTGTGCAGAAAGAGTAGTCACAGGAAGGCATCAAACACCCCAGAAGGGCTGCCAAGTGAAGTGCCAGTAAGAACCAGGTGAGCAACACCCACGGCTGTGGCTTCCTTGCAGGGAGTCCCTCCTCAGAAGGGGAGCCAGCCTCTGCCAGCCTGGGGAGGGAAATCAGCAGTGGCCATGCCACCTGGGAACACAAAGGGTGTCTTTTGCAAGACGGCCCTTCATCTGAACCGCTTTAGATCTGTACTTTGGGATTGGGTATCATGCTGTATATTGCAAATACTGATCTAATTGGCATTGCCCTAAGTGGCTACCACAGGTGCCCACTGCTCCACTGCCAGTATTTATATTTAGGGACATTAATGCCTTTGTTGTTGTTGATGTTGTTGCAGATACTGGTATTCTTGGGGAAATCGCACCAACTCTTGAAGGGTAATGGAAGGATTCCCATCTTAGTGGCCCTCCGGTGAAGTGGCTCCTCTTTGCCAATGTCTCACTGTCGTTGCCCAGGGTCTAAACCTGGGCAAGTATTCTGGGTGTGGTGTCAAAAGCGCTGAGCAGAGGGGGATAATCGCTTCTTCTGGCTCTGGTCCTGCTCAAAGAGCCCAGTATCCTCTGCTGGGTCATGTTTTGCCTAATGAAACTCAAGGACCACCAGAGCCTTTTCCACAGAGCTGCTCCCCAGCCACGCAGCCCCTGGCCTCTGTCACTGCAGCCTGTAATTCCCCTGCTCAGTCCTTGGCTCTCTTTAGAAGAGGTATGCAAGATTTGCCTCTTGCTTTCTCCGGTCATGGTGACCTTCCAAAATGTACCAGAGCGGCCCTACTATGACATTGGCTGGTCTCTCAGCATCCTTGGATGCATCCCGTCTCAGCCAATGGACTCTTAAGGGTTGACCTTACCTAAGTAACCCCAGATTGATCTCCATCCACTGCTTGGAAAGAGATCGCCATCGCCGCCAGCATCCAGCTGTCGGTGGTGAGGACATGGCGGTGAGGCCGCCGGGGTGGCGGTGGGGTGGCTGAGGAGGGGTGGGGGTGGTGCTCGCCGTGGGGCTGCCCGCCATCACCTCACCCACATGCCCTGCCCGCAGCCCAACCCCACAGCAGCCTGAAGGGTGGTGAGGAGGGGGAGGACGTGGCCGCCATGCAGCATCTCCCCCCTGAGTGGTGAGTTGAGCTGGGGTGGTTGGCGGGGCTGGGGTCTCCCCCTGAAAGCAGGGGGGCTCCCAGGGTTGCTGCTCTTGCCCCCTCTCTCCCCACAGCTACTGCACGTCGTCTCCTTCCCGACGCTGCCCGACCTGCTGAGACTGGGCCAGACCTGCCGCTGCCTCCAGGAGGTGTGCGACAGCGAGGCCGCCTGGCGCCACCTCTGCACCCCTCTCCCTCCTGCTGCCGCCAGCGCCCGGCCCTGCAAGAGGGCCGCCATCCTCAACTGTGAGTCCGCCCTTGCCAGTGGGGGGAGAGGGTGGCACTTTGTCCCCCAGCCGGTGACGACATCCCTGCGTTCCCCCCTCCAGTCACCAAGGGGCTGTACCTCCAGAGCCTGGGCCGCTGCCGGCAGCGAGCGCTGATGGCCTCCAGGTTCCCAGCCCGTGCTCTCCACAGGGCCCTGAGCTGGCAGGGCTGCTCTAATAAGACCAGATCCTGCGGTTGTCCATGGCCACGGCTCCAGGGAAGCAGCAGCCCCGATGTGAAGGTGGCAGAAAGGATCTGTCCACTGAGGCAGCGAGGGGCAGCCCCAAGGTCCACAAGTGCTGCTCCTCCATGTGGCAGCTGGGCTCATGGCTCCTTGACCTCTCCTGTGTGCTGGGGCTGCACCCCCAGCTCCAGAGGAGATCTAAGAGATGGGAGCAGAGACAAATAATATTCTGCTGGATTCTTTATTGTCTTTACCGACACAGGGAGCCTGGCTCCATATGTACATGAGGTCTTTTGGGTCAGAAAACACTGCTAGAGGGGGAAGAATATTATTATTTAAGTAGAAGGAATACATGAAGAATAATAAACCAAGAGAAAAACAAGGCACATATGAGCAAAAGAGCATCCGAGCTTTTCCTGAGGATGATGGACACCTTATTGATGCTGCAGTAGTCCGTGTTCACAGAGTTTGCGCAGGGCATCCTTGATCTCCTTGTTCCTCATGCTGTAGATGAGGGGGTTCACTGCTGGAGGCACCACCGAGTACAGAAACGACACCACCAGGTCCAGGGATGGGGAGGAGATGGAGGGGGGCTTCAGGTAGGCAAACATGGCAGTGCTGAGAAACAGGGAGACCACGGCCAGGTGAGGGAGGCACGTGGAAAAGGCTTTGTGCCGTCCCTGCTCCGAGGGGATCCTCAGCACGGCCCTGAAGATCTGCACATAGGACACCACAAGGAAAACAAAACACCCCAGATATAAACAGGCACAAACCACAATAAGCCCAACCTCCCTGAGGTAGGAGTCTGAGCAGGAGAGCTTGAGGATGTGGGGGATTTCACAGAAGAACTGGTCCAGGGCATTGCCTCGGCAGAGTGGGAGTGAAAATGTATTGGCCGTGTGCAGCAGAGCATAGAGAAACGCACTGCCCCAGGCAGCTGCTGCCATGTGGGCACAAGCTCTGCTGCCCAGCAGGGTCCCGTAGTGCAGGGGTTTGCAGATGGCAACGTAGCGGTCGTAGGCCATGACGGTGAGAAGATAATACTCAGCTGAGATAAAAAAGACAAATAAAAAGAGCTGTGCAGCACATCCTGGGTAGGAGATGGCCCTGGTGTCCCAGAGGGAATTGGCCATGGCTTTGGGCAGAGTGGTGGAGATGGAGCCCAGGTCGAGGAGGGAGAGGCTGAGGAGGAAGAAGTACATGGGGGTGTGGAGGCGGTGGTCGCAGGCTACGGCGGTGATGATGAGGCCGTTGCCCAGGAGGGCAGCCAGGTAGATGCCCAGGAAGAGCCAGAAGGTCAAGAGCTGCAGCTCCCGCGTGCCTGTGAATGCCAGGAGGAGGAACTGGGTGACGGAGCTGCCGTTGGACATCTGCTGCTTCTGGGCATTCAAACTGCCAAAGGAGATAAACCAGAAAAATTCAGAGAAGCTTCTCTGAGCAAAACTTAATTCATTCATTGTGAAACACCCGAGGGTGCTTTTCTTGCCTGGGGGACTGTTCTGCAGCTCCGAGGCTTCAGCTCTGGTTTGTGCTGGCTGAGGGCGCTGTGCAGAGCAGTGCCCTCTACCCGTGGGCTCCTTCAGGGTCAGCCCTGCTTTACAGCAATGACACATGGAGGTAGCAACAGCCCAGATAATTTGGAGGGAGGGTTCCTGGGGAGGAGTTCCCTGGGCTGCACCAGAGCAGAGGGTAAAAAGCTCAGAAGGATGCTTTCTTCCACAGAGGAGGGGGGAGATGATGTGCAGGAAATGTGTCTCGGTACACTGTGTTTTAGACTTCAGACCCCCCCATCCCACTTGGGAGATGTTCTTGGAAAGGGTGAAATCCCCCCGTTGCCCCTTTGCTCTCAGTGTAAACCTCCGTCAGTGCTCACGTCCAGGAGGGCTGCTCTGTCCATCAGCCGGGTGCCCAGCTGCCCTGTGCTCGCACCGCTCTCAGCTGGAGGAGGACCACACACAGAGGTTGCTCTGAAGAAGAAACCGGACTGTACTGGGAGCAGAGGGGTCCTGTTCAACGTGGAGATTTAAAACCACCTCTCCTTGCCAGCAGAGCTATGCAGAGTGTGATGAAGAGGACAGGACAGGGATGCTGATTCGCATGGGCAGATCAGGTGCTCTCAGACATCACAGAGGTCCGACAGGAGAGCGATGCCCTTCTGGAGTGATGCTCACAGCCTCGCAGGACTCCCTGTCCAGCATAGTCAGGTGCCTTAAGGTGGTGTCTGCTAAGGGAAGCAGCGTCTCATTGCCCAACCTCGGACTGCAGTGTCTCCAGCCTGGACAATTAAGAGAGGGCTTGGGCACCTTGGTCCCATGGAGACACCTCCAGGGCAGCGCCCTCCAGGGCAGCGTCAGAGCAGGCACTCAACACCCCCACCCCTTGCGCCACACCACCACTGTTCTGGCCAGGGACCCCAAGAGCAGGAAGAAGAGCAGCACAACCAGGTGGAGAAACAAAGAAAGACTCTGTGACTCTCCTCCTAAGGGAAGCAAGGAGAGGAGAGGTGGCCGGGCACTCGGCAAAGCCTCCTCCTTACCCAGCAGAGCGCAGCCCCTCCCAGTTAGCAAAATCCCAGGGCAGTCGCTCTCAGCCCCTTTGCTCCGCTGAGGCAAGTGGCCACGTGTCAGGAGAGATGCACCTCTGCCGTGCTAGAGCTCTGGCTGCAGAGGAGGCAACTCCTGCCCTGGACCACGCAGCCTGGAGGGCAGAGGCTCTGCTGGGTGGGAGACGAGACCAGGGCTCTGGCTCAGAGGAAGGCGTCTGCATTGGAGGGGATGACAGGCAGCTTTCCAAATTCTCCCTCCCGTGACATTTCTGGTCGGAGCTGCGTAGAGCTCTCTGGCCATGTGTCTGCTGCCTGGAGCTATCCCTGCCACGAACTGTTCCTCTGCCCTCAATGTTTCCCCTGTCTGGGATCACAGACCCCATCAGCAACTACTGTCGGCTCAGCTCTGACCTGAAGAAACCTCCCCGTTTCAGGCACTCTCTAGAGGTTCTCCCCGTTTGCAGGCAGTAAGGAGCAGGTCAGACAAACCCCGATGAGGGCAACAAAGGTGATGCTGGTGCTCTCCGCAGGTAGAGGAGTGGATGAAAGCAGTTTACTTGGCTCCTACCACACGCACTGATCCCTCAGTGTAGCGGCTCAGGACTCTCAGTCTCCCTCTCCAAACATAGGAGCGCCGTTTCCCTGAAAGAGCAGGAAACTGAAAGCGTAGACTCCGGAAAGCTCTTCACCTTTAAGGCATCCCCTGCCTTGATCTTCCTCTGGAAAAGTCCCCTCTGAAATGCCCTGGGCAGCTCTGGGTGCACACCCTGGCTTCACCCCTTCACGCTTGTCTAACATGAGCCCCTGGACTGGGAGTCCTCCCGACGGATCCTGTAGGCTACGATAGCTGTAGGAGACCCTGCCAGGAACCGCAGCTGCATTGCCCTGCACCAAGAGACTTACCGTGTCAAGGGCTGTAACGATTTCTTCCTTTGAGCTCTCCTCTGTCCTCCCACTCCAGACTGCTTTCAATCTCTCTCTGCCCTACTCCTTTCCTCTGAGCCCTGCCACGCTTTGCAGAGGAGTTGTTCCTTGGCAGAGCCGTCTCTCTGCAGTGCTGCCTGCTTACCCTGAGCTCCCTCCATCCCAGGAGCCTGTCTCAGCCCAGGAGGACAGGACCTGCCCAAGACGTCACTTTCTCTGCCCCCCACCCCACGCTGCGCTCCCGCCAGCTGTCCCTGGGGCTCTCCAGGATCCCATGTGGAAAGAGACTGAAGTAATCACCGATGTGGCCTGTCTCACCTCTGCAGAGACATTTCTTCCCAGCACTGTCCTTTCTCCTCTCAGAGACACCTCTCAGGTCTGAGAATCACCCTGCCTTGTCCCGTCATTAGGCAGGGCACCTGGACACTGACAGGGAGGGATCTCCTTTACCCCTGCTGAGGGAGGGGAATCACCTGAGTCAATGGAGGCATCTCATCCTGGATGTGTAGTCCTGGGGCTGGAAGGGACCTCAGCTCCCTCCCATGCCTGCCACAAACCCACAGCAGGTGAGATTCCTCTTGCTTCCGCAACGGTGTCTGTTCAAAATAGGCACCTGCACTCCTTTTCTATGGTCCCATGGTCATTGGTGGAGATGGAGAGCAGGAGTTCACACACAAACACCTGGTGACACTGGAGGTGCCAGAGGTAGTCCACGAGAGTGGAGCAGGACTGAGAGAGTGGGAAACACCTGGGGGCATCACCCTGCAGCCTGGTGAGGATGCCAGCTGAAACGACGGCAGATGCCCACATGTAGGACATCACCACCTGTCCCTCCTCACGCTCTTCAGGGCCGCCTAAGGAGGTGTTCAGCTGACCAAATGGAGTCATGTGCCCGAGGGAGAGTGAAGGCTTTCTCTTTCTCCCCTCCCTTAGCTGTATTTACTGGCTGTCCCTTGTCTGTAACAATAGCTGTCTCACACGTCCCCACGCAGCCTAACCGAATTCAGGGCAGCCGCTCAGCTAATGGCCACATACAGGCCTGTAGTGCTGTGTGAGACGCCGAGGCTCTCCAGACATCCATAGCCCCGTACTAGCTACTCTGAGGAACATTAACTCTATCCCAGCCAAAACCAGCACACCAGGGTGCCCCTTCGCTGATGTCGGGGAGCGCTCCATGTCTTCCTGACTACAGCAGCCAGTCAAACACAGGCGGTACAGTCAGGGCAACAGGTTCCTTCTCCTGCTGCAGGCTGCACAGAGCAGGTACACAGGGCTGCTAGACTGGGACCCCCAGGCGTCCCCGCCTCATTTTTCAGCCGCACCTTCTACTCCCCCTTTTCCCCTTCTATCCTGACGCTCTACTTTCCGAGCTTTTGGCTGGCACCAAATATCCCTTTATATTCTCACCAGTTTCACCCCAGGCCAACTAGGTTTCTCCTTTCACGGCCTGCCATCTCCAACAGCTTCTCACTTTCTAAAGCGGTGAGTTGCACCTCAAGCCAGGGTTGATGAAGACAAAAGTGAACGAGAGCTTCTGTAAGCAATGAGACGGCAGACACCATCAAAAAATGTCTATCGTCTCCACTGCCCACCTTAGAAACCTCGAGAAATCTCTAAAGGCACAAATAAGGAGCAGCTTAGAAGCTGTTCACATCAGTCGGGCAGGTTTGGATCCCAGTGAGATCCATGTGTTTAGAGAAGACTTTTCTGAATGACTCCTCAAGTTCTCCGTCTCTCAGGCTGTGGGTGAGGGCCTTGATTAAAGATGTTAAGGCAGCATAGAGAGACTATTTCTTTCAGGCTTCCTATTCTGACAGTATCTGGTACGCGCTACACACTGTAAGAGTCCCATCGACAACTGTATCCCCAAGCAGGGATTGGAGGAGAGGAGCAGGCGTAAACATCTTCTGCTTCCTGGTGCTGAGAGAGATTTTCAGAGTGGGGGAAAGGACGTAACTGTGAGATGCCAGAAACTGCGGAGATGTGAAGAGAGCACGACACGGAGGGGGAGAAGCAGAGGTCTCGCAGGGAGGTCCTGGGGCCAGGCCTGGGGCGTGTGAACACAGGGCTCTGGGATGAGCCAAAGGGTACAGGAAGGTCCTGAGGGGACATAAAAGCAGATGGGGGCCTGGGGGCACCCCGAGAGGACCCATGGGCCAATGGTGAGCTGGCTCCCTACCCCCTGCAAGTGGACTCCCTGCCCCTTCCAGCCCAGGCGGCGGGTCACAGTGGGGTCCTTTCTGACCCCCCCTCTGTGACACCCCACGGCACCATATCTAGCCAGCGGGGCCGTGGCCCTGCAGTGTCTGACAAGACAGCGACGGGACAGGGCAGGAGCACGGAGCTGGCGAGGAGACCCCGAGCGCAGCCCACGTCTTTCCCTGCCGCCCCTGGCAGCCTCGTGCTGCCGAGGTGTTGCCCTTAAGCTGCCCCCCCCCTCCCCTCCCCCCAAAACTTTCCTCCATTTTGCAGGATGGCGGAGAGACCCCCCAGCCACCCCAGGGTGGCCTGGGAAGAGGTGGGGGCTCCCCAGGAGAGCCGCTCTCCGCCAGAGCCCTACGAGGTGTCCACGGTCCAGCCGCTGCAGACCGGTGAGTGAGGGGCCCCCCGGGACTGGCAGAGCTGGGGCCAGCGAGCACAACCGGCTCAACGCCGGGACCCCATTTCCTCGGCACGCTGGCAGCAGGAGTCCCACGGGCAGGGACACAGTGATGCCTGAACGCCAAGGCTGCTCGGGGCTGGGAGCCGTCCCCGGCACAGCCTCCCTCCTCAGCCATGCCGAGCTTTTTCACCGATTGGGAAGCTTGTTGGCAAAGATGCTTTGTCCTACCGACTCTCCTGTGTTTCCCCTCCACGTAGGCGAGACGCTGCCAGAGGAGAATCCAGAGCATCCGGAGCTCCAACTGGGATGGGATTCTGAGAGCACCTGGTTGCTTTCTTCGCTCGACAGCAGCGACATGACCACGGTAATGAGCTCCCCCCTTGCTGGGACTCTTGTCCCTGGCATCCGCAGGAGGCTTGTGTGAGCAAAGGGACCCAGAATCAGTGGGGTTGGCATGGCCTTACTGTCCCTGCTGAGAGGGTTCCTGCTGTCCCCGAGCAGGGACTAGGCGAGGGTGGCACTCCAGTGTCCCAGCAGCAGCTCCAGCCCTTCTGGCCACCAGCCAGCCCTGGTTCTCTCTAGGGCAAACACACGGCGCCCATGATGCCAACCCTCCTCCCTCACCCTGGGGACCCTCTGCTCTCACCCTCTGCCCTGCAGAGACTGCAGCCCCTGCTTCCAGCTTTCCTGCGGGCACTGCTGACAGCACTGCCGGGCACCTCTTGCCAGAGCTGCTGGCGGTGCTCAGCCAAGAAGCACCATCAGGGTGCTCGGCGTGACATGTCTTTGCTCCCCTCCTTCCTCCCGTAGGTGTTTGGAGAATACCTCCAGCCTTCTCAGATGACAGACGTTCTCCTCGTGGCCATTGAGGCCTTGACAGCAGACGACATCTACGACAGGCAGCTGGGCAGCAACATCCTGGATATGGCCATGAGAGACCCTGCCTCCTGGCTGACGGATGTAAGTGCCCTGCAGCTGGATTGCCCTGCCCGTGAGCCCTGTCAGCCCTTGTTCTTCCCTCCTTCCCTAACCCAGCTCTCTCGGGCACCTGAAGCCATTTCAAGGCAGCAGAGAGGGATGGGAAGGGCAGCAGTTTCGGTGGCAGCTTGGGAAATGGCTGCACTCCAGTGGCAGCACCATCCTCACTGTGTCCCCTCCAGGTGCCAACGATTGTGAGGTACACCCACAAAAACATGGAGCACATCCGCATGGAGCCAGCCCGGCACAGCCTGGATTCATTCCTGCTCCTGCTGACCAAGCGGTGCCCCAGGGAAGTGGTCAGGAGCCTGTTGAAGATCTCTCCAACATGCAACAGGTACCGGCCCCGACAGCCTTGAGGGCTCGTTCCCTGTGGGGAGAGGGGCCCAGGGACGCTCTGGCTGCCAGGCCCATGGAAAACTGCAGGACATCCCCAAGGAGCAGGGCCCTCCATCCCACCACGCTTCCCAGCCCCGGTGGGTCAGCCAGGCCCGCAGCAGCCAAAGCTGGCCAAGGCAGAGTCCCGCCACCACGCTCCTCCCTGCCCCATGGGGAACACCACCTCAGCCCCCTCCTGCCTAAGCGGGCAGGGTCCCCGGGCACCCCAAGTGAGGGGGGTGGGCAGGGCCAGGGCTGCAGCACCGCCTGGGTCCGGAGAGGCTGGCCTGGGCACGGTGCAGTGGCCGAGGCAGCCCTGCTGACCGAGCGCTCTGGGTCTGCAGCGCTGCCCTGGCCATGTGGGAGGTGATGATCTCTGTGCCTTGGGCTTTGTGGAGTGTCTTGACGGAGCTGCTCAGCGTGCTCCAGGACCAGCGGCTGCGCAAGGTGTTCAGCTGTGCCGCGGAGGACGCCTGCATCTATCCCTTGACTGTGAGTGACCTTCAGGGCTGTGCCTGCCTCCCCAGGGAAACAGGCACGGCCCCCTCTGGGCTTCCTCCAGGCTCACGGATGGTTCCTGAGGTCCGTCCCAGCGTGGGGACTGAAGGAGAAAAAGAGGCCAAGGTCCTTCCTGCCATATTCCCGGGGGAAACATTCTCTGCGTCTCCTCTGCCAACAGCCATCAAGTGCCTTCCCTTTCTGGGCTCTGACATGGTTGTGAGGATTTGCTAAAGCCAGCAGCCATCACTTGGATTCTCACTGATGGGCCCCGACTCTCTCTCCCAGACCTCCACACGGGCAAGCACTGCTGCTCAAGGCCGCTTACGCTTCAGAAGAGGCCTTGAGCTTCCTGGATCCGCCTGGTGCTTATCAACTACCTTCCTGGCGCCCTCCAGCGCTCATGGTGAGCTTTCTTGTCCATAGCAGGGCCTTTATGACCCTCTTTTATGAAATCATTCTCCTTTTATGATCTTCTGTGCAGAAAGAGTAGTCACAGGAAGGCATCAAACACACCAGAAGGGCTGCCAAGTGAAGTGCCAGTAAGAACCAGGTGAGCAACACCCACGGCTGTGGCTTCCTTGCAGGGAGTCCCTCCTCAGAAGGGGAGCCAGCCTCTGCCAGCCTGGCGAGGGAAATCAGCAGGTCCGACAGGAGAGCGATGCCCTTCTGGAGTGATGCTCACAGCCTCGCAGGACTCCCTGTCCAGCATAGTCAGGTGCCTTAAGGTGGTGTCTGCTAAGGGAAGCAGCGTCTCATTGCCCAACCACGGACTGCAGTGTCTCCAGCCTGGACAATTAAGAGAGGGCTTGGGCACCTTGGTCCCATGGAGACACCTCCAGGGCAGCGCCCTCCAGGGCAGCGTCAGAGCAGGCACTCAACACCCCCACCCCTTGCGCCACACCACCACTGTTCTGGCCAGGGACCCCAAGAGCAGGAAGAAGAGCAGCACAACCAGGTGGAGAAACAAAGAAAGACTCTGTGACTCTCCTCCTAAGGGAAGCAAGGAGAGGAGAGGTGGCCGGGCACTCGGCAAAGCCTTCTCCTTACCCAGCAGAGCGCAGCCCCTCCCAGTTAGCAAAATCCCAGGGCAGTCGCTCTCAGCCCCTTTGCTCTGCAGAGGCAAGTGGCCACGTGTCAGGAGAGATGCACCTCTGCCGTGCTAGAGCTCTGGCTGCAGAGGAGGCAACTCCTGCCCTGGACCACGCAGCCTTGAGGGCAGAGGCTCTGCTGGGTGGGAGACGAGACCAGGGCTCTGGCTCAGAGGAAGGCGTCTGCATTGGAGGGGATGACAGTCAGCTTTCCAAATTCTCCCTCCCGTGACATTTCTGGTCGGAGCTGCGTAGAGCTCTCTGGCCATGTGTCTGCTGCCTGGAGCTATCCCTGCCGCAAACTGTTCCTCTGCCCTCAATTTTTCCCCTGTCTGGGATCACAGACCCCATCAGCAACTACTGTCGGCTCAGCTCTGACCTGAAGAAACCTCCCCGTTTCAGGCACTCTCTAGAGGTTCTCCCCGTTTGCAGGCAGTAAGGAGCAGGTCAGACAAACCCCGATGAGGGCAACAAAGGTGATGCTGGTGCTCTCCGTAGGTAGAGGAGTGGATGAAAGCAGTTTACTTGGCTCCTACCACACCCACTGATCCCTCAGTGTAGCGGCTCAGGACTCTCAGTCTCCCTCTCCAAACATAGCAGCGCCTTTTCCCTGAAAGAGCAGGAAACTGAGAGCGTAGACTCCGGAAAGCTCTTCACCTTTAAGGCATCCCCTGCCTTGATCTTCCTCTGGAAAAGTCCCCTCTGAAATGCCCTGGGCAGCTCTGGGTGCACACCCTGGCTTCACCCCTTCACGCTTGTCTAACATGAGCCCCTGGACTGGGAGTCCTCCCGACGGATCCTGTAGGCTACGATAGCTGTAGGAGACCCTGCCAGGAACCGCAGCTGCATTGCCCTGCACCAAGAGACTTACCGTGTCAAGGGCTGTAACGATTTCTTCCTTTGAGCTCTCCTCTGTCCTCCCACTCCAGACTGCTTTCAATCTCTCTCTGCCCTACTCCTTTCCTCTGAGCCCTGCCACGCTTTGCAGAGGAGTTGTTCCTTGGCAGAGCCGTCTCTCTGCAGTGCTGCCTGCTTACCCTGAGCTCCCTCCATCCCAGGAGCCTGTCTCAGCCCAGGAGGACAGGACCTGCCCAAGACGTCACTTTCTCTGCCCCCCACCCCATGCTGCGCTCCCTCCTGCTGTCCCTGGGGCTCTCCAGGATCCCATGTGGAAAGAGACTGAAGTAATCACCGATGTGGCCTGTCTCACCTCTGCAGAGACATTTCTTCCCAGCACTGTCCTTTCTCCTCTCAGAGACACCGTGAGGTCTGAGAATCACCCTGCCTTGTCCCGTCATTAGGCAGGGCACCTGGACACTGACAGGGAGGGATCTCCTTTACCCCTGCTGAGGGAAGGGAATCGGCTGAGTCAGTGGAGGCATCTCGTCCTGGGTGTGTAGTCCTGGGACTGGAAGGGACCTCAGCTCCCTCCCATGCCTGCCACAAACCCACAGCAGGTGAGATTCCTCTTGCTTCCGCAACGGTGTCTGTTCAAAATAGGCACCTGCACTCCTTTTCTATGGTCCCATGGTCATTGGTGGAGATGGAGAGCAGGAGTTCACACACAAACACCTGGTGACACTGGAGGTGCCAGAGGTAGTCCACGAGAGTGGAGCAGGACTGAGAGAGTGGGAAACACCTGGGGGCATCACCCTGCAGCCTGGTGAGGATGCCAGCTGAAACGACGGCAGATGCCCACATGTAGGACATCAGCACCTGTCCCTCCTCACGCTGTTCAGGGCCGCCTAAGGAGGTGTTCAGCTGACCAAATGGAGCGAGCTGCTGACCGAGCGCTCTGGGTCTGCAGCGCTGCCATGGCCATGTGGGAGGTGATGATCTCTGTGCCTTGGGTTTTGTGGAGTGTCTTGACGGAGCTGCTCAGCGTGCTCCAGGACCAGCGGCTGCGCAAGGTGTTCAGCTGTGCCGTGGAGGACGCCTGCATCTATCCCTTGGCTGTGAGTGACCTTCAGGGCTGTGCCTGCCTCCCCAGGGAAACAGGCACGGCCCCCTCCCCTTCCGTCTGCCTCCAAATGGCCACCTCCTCCAGTACATATGGACACAGCCCCGGAGGGTCAGCAGGGACCTGCCCAGCACCAGCCAGACCCCGTGCCAGACACTTGGGGCCGCCCTGTGCTGTTTTGGCCCCGGTGAAAAAACACGAAGCCTGCCCCTGCCCGGGCAGCACCCTGCTTCCCCCCTGCCTGCATCCCCCTGCCTGCATCCCCCTGCCTGCATCCCCCTGCCCTGCTCTGCAGCCTGGAAACCCGGGGCAGGGGCAGAGAAAGGAGCAGAAGCCCGAGTCAGGCCAGTTGCTGGGCCTGGGGCAGAGGCATGGCCTCTGCGCAGGCTGCGGGGGCTTCAAGTCTGGGGAGAGGAGACACTTACCACCGCCCACGTGTCGTGCCCCCTTTGTGCCAGCGCGGTGGAGGGAGCCCTGCGGGCTCTGCTGGTCTCTCACTGCTGTCTTTGTTTTAGCTGCTGCTCTGCGCCGACGTTGGAACAGAGGAGTTTGCTGCCCTGTACAAAGCCCAGAGGTACCTGAGGCATCCAAGCCCGGTGATGCTCTCGCTGGTGCTGAGGGGCCTCATCACGCTTTCAGAGACACCCGAGACGGTGAGCAGGGTGTAGTCAAGCGGAGCCATGTTGGCAGCCGGGGCCTGGGGCAGGGGGTAATGTGGTGGCTTGGCCTTGGCTGGGAGGCAGGAGGCGGGGTGAGGGCTCCAATCACCCTCCCTGCTATGGAGGGGCCTGGTGGGTGCCTGGGGAGCCCTCCAGGCACAGAGGCTTGCCAATCCACCTGCCCCCTTCAGGCCGGTCGGTTTCAGGGGGTGGCTGAGCAGGGGACACTGCTCTCCTGCACTCCCTTCCCTTCCTCGGGCTCTCCCCGCATCCCCATCAGTGGCCACTGCCTGCCAGGAGGCTGCTGCAGTGACTCCTGGGCCACCTGCTGGGAAGCCGGGCGGGAGGCTGGTGCTCAGCAGCCAGCGCGTTTTTGCCAGGGTGCTCGTTCCCTGCTTCACAATAAGGAAACTGTGTGTTTCGTACAGGCAAGAAAAATACCGGTCCTGCTGCCAGACATCATGGAGACCCTGCAGGATGCCAACGCTGATGTCAAGATGAAGGCCCTGGTACTGCTCAGGAACATGATGGGTCACATGAAGAGGGAGGAGGCCAGCGTCATCGCTCTGCAGCTGGCGGAGAAGCTCCTGCCCCTCTTTGATGATGTAAGGCTGCTGTGGGAGCCTGAGCCCTACAGATGGGCACCCTGCAAAGACAGCTGCCCTTCAGCCCAGCCCTGTGGGCAGCACTTGGGCAGGGCTCCCCTCCTCACTCCTCTTGCATGGCCTTTCAGGGCTTTGGGGCTCTTCAGCCGCAGCTGCAGATCTGGCCCACAGCCCCTGTGTTCAGGATCCGACCCCCGAGCAGCCCCCCTCACATCAGACACGCTGATGCCCTTGCTCACTGTGGGCAGGGAGCGGCTGTTGCTGAAGTCCCCCTGTCCTCCTCACCACCAGGTGTCCAGCCAGGTGCGGGAGCTCTCCATCAGCTTCTTCGAAGACGTGATGAAGACTGTGGTGGGGAGAAATGTCACAAAGATGAAGAAGAAAGTGCAGAGGGTCCTGCTCCCGCTCTTTCTCCACATGAACGACCAGATCGAGAGCGTGGTGAAGGTGAGTGACCAGCGACCCACTGGGGACGCCGGGAAGGGCGTGCCGACGCTGGCCTGGCATAAGGGGCGAGGGCTGCTGGACGTCAGAGTCTGGGAATGTGTGTCACCCCAGGGTCCCACTGCTCCCCTCCTTCCCTGCCCTGGGCCCACCGCTGCCTTCCTCCTTCCCCCCTGCTGCCTGCTGCCGAGGTGGATGGGGAGCGGGGGTCCCCTCCCAGCCCCGCTCTCCCCACTCAGCCCTCCTCCAGCACAGCCCAGAGGAAGGCTCCCTGCAGACCCAGCACGAGCAGGGCCGGGGAACCTGGCACAGGCATTTCCCAGACCTGCCCTGCCTGGTCCAGCAGGGCTCAGCAGCAGCCCCACGGCCACCGAGCACACGAGTCCCTACAGGCTTCCCAGCTGTCCCTGCAGGTGTGGGAGGCCAGGGCTTTGAGCCCCAATCCCTGTCCCCCAGGGCTGTGCCCCAGAGACCCCCAAATGTTTGGGCCAGGGCATGTCCCAGCTCCCTGAGGGCAGGATCGCTGCAGAAACAGAGCCCTGCTCACCCCGATGCCCTTGCACGGGGCCAGTGAACTTGGCCTCTGCAGAGGGGTGCAGCACTTAGAAGGGGTGGAGAGCCAGCTTGTTCCCCAGCCTGGGGCAGGGAGAATGGTGGGAAGGGAGGTGCAGCCAGAAGGGGACTGGCCCTGCATCCCGGGATCAAAGCTCTGCTCACCCGGAGCCTGGGTGTGGAGGAGCTGGGGCAGCCCCGGCTGGGGAGCCAAGCGTCCTGCTGGGGGATGCTCCTGGGACGTGCTGCTGGCTCCATCCTGCCCCAGTGCCTCTGGGGCTCCAGCCCTCGCTGCCTACAGCTGTGGGCCCACACCTCCTTTGCCCTTCGGCCTGCCCCCATCCCTGGCAGCAGCTCAGCAGCTCTTGAGGATCTCTGTTCTGTTGGCCGGCAGCAGGAGATACCTGAGGTGGTGGCTGCCCCGTGTCCCTGCCCTGGGCACTGAACCCAGTTCAGACTCTGTCCCCTGCTGCCTCTTCCCATAAGGGGCTGGGAACAGCTCGGAGCCTGGCCAAGAGGAGGAGGATGCCAGGGCTGCTTCCCTGGGCTGTGGTGCCATCTCCCAGCCTCTGCTTCTCTGCAGGCCTCTGGGAACACCCTCCTCGCCTGTGCAAAGTTCCTGGGATGGAGGAAGCTCAGCTACCTGGCCGAGACGCGTCAGACACACCTGATTGGAGAGTGCTTGGTGAGGACAACCCCCAAGCCCCACGGCCGGGCCCCACGTGCCCGTGGGGAGGGCTGTGCAGCTGTGCCTCGCCTGCCCTGCTCCAGCCTGGAGCCCAGAGCCTGGAGCTGCATCCTCCTTCCTTGCCCTCAAGCACGCAGCCCCCAAGGGCTCTTCTCCAGGCCCTTCTCCCCTCCCTGCCCCCAGGGTGCTGAACAAGGCCCTGGCACATGTAAGCCCTGGCACTGGGACAGAGGGGTCGCAGCACCCCCAGGCCCCCTGTGCCTGCGGCTCGCTCTGAACCTCAGCCCCACAGGGCTCCTGCCTGGGAGGGAGGGAGGGAGGGAGGGAGGGCACCGGTAGGAGGGACTGGTCCGGATGGCTGGGGAGGGTCTGTATGAGCCACGTGCCCTTGTGCTCTCTCCAGCTACTGCACAACAGGAGCAGGGTGGAAGAATATCTGTGTCAGAGCCTGCCGTACCTGAAGGACGCTCAGGCCACCCTGCGAGTGGCGGCCATCAGGTTCATCGGTGAGCCCCAGCCCCTGGGGTCCCTCTTCTGGCAGCCTGGCCCCGGTCCCCTCCACTGCACCGGCAGCAAGGGACAGCCCTGTGGCTGCCAGAGCCCCGGCTGCCCCGTGCAGGGCCCGCCACGCAGGTGGGCTCGCTGGGAGCCTTGCTCAGTCCCACCGCCCTCGCGTACTGTCCTTCGCTGGGGTCCGCCCTGCTGAGGGGGAGGAGGGGGTGCAGCCAGTCTGGCAGGGCCGGGGGCCGTGCTGCTGGGAGCGTGCTGGGGAGCAGGAGGTCTGACAGGAGCTCTGTGCGTAGGGCTTGCCGCACGGCACCTGAGGAACCGAAGCTCGGAGAAGCTCTTGGATATCTGCAATGGTGAGTAGGGGCGGTGCTGTGCTGGCCGGGGCTGGCGGGGCAGGGGACAGAGCCGGGGCAGGGTGCTGCCCTGCCTGGCCCCGCGCCAGGGCAACGCTCCAGGGGCAGAGGAATGTGTCACGGGGCACATGGGGCATTCCTGAGCAGCAGCTTCCAGCTGGTCTGTTTGTCCCACCTGCTCCTCCTGGCCAGGGAAAGAGATGGGTGGGGCTGGCATGGGCTGGAGGGGACTCCTGGGGGTCTCTGCAGGCAGTGCGGGTTCACGTCCGCTTCGCTTCCTTTCGTTGCAGCCCTCCTGCCCTTGGGGAAGGACACGGAACTCTCGGTCAGCTCCCTGGCAGTTCAGACCCTCTTCATCCTGACAAGAGATGTGCCAACATCAGGATGGAGCCTGCGATCGCTGTGCTGCTGGCCCTGCCGAGCCTTTGAGAGATTACGTTCTCCTCTCAAAAACGGCCGTATTTGAATATTTTCTTTTTAAATAAAGCTGGAACAAGCAGCCCCGTCCCATGGTGTCCTTCCCATGGGGACCACCCTGAGGGTGCTGAGCAGACAGCATCCTTCCTGGCCTCTGCCGCTGCCTGCAGGACAGCACACCCGGACCCAGGGTGTCCTTGCAGCCAAGCCCCAGCTGCCCCGCTAGACCACAAAGCCCCGAGGGGAGGAGGGGAGAAGCTTTAGCCCAACCTGCCCCTCCTGAGACATCCCAGGGCACGAAAAGGCACCCGTGCTCTGCCAAGCTGGCGAGTCGTCACTTGTCCCGGCATCAAACTCCTCTCTTGTACTGGGAGCTGGGCTGGTTTGGGCTGGGATGGAGTTAATTTCCCTCGTAGTAGCTGCTACGGGGCTCTGGGTTGGATTTGTGCTGGAAACGGTGTTGATAACACAGGGGTGTTCTCGTCACTGCTGAGCAGTGCCTACACTGAGCCAAGGCCCTTTCTGCTTCCCACCCCGCCCCACCAGCGAGCAGGCTGGGGGTGCACGAGAAGCTGGGAGGGGACACAGCCGGGACAGCTGACCCCGGCTGACCCAAGGGATATTCCACACCATATGACGTCACGCTCAGCAATAAAACTGGGGGGGAGGTTGGCGGGGGGGCCGCTGGCCGGGCATCGGTCACTTGGTGGTGAGCAACGGTTTTCATTTGCATCACTTGTCTTTCCTGGGTTTTATTTCTCTCTCTTTGTCATCTTCCTTTTCATTATTATTATTATTATTATTATTATTATTGTTATTACTTTAGTTCATGTCAATTATTAAACTTTTTATCTAGCGCGTTTTCTCTCTCTTACCCTTCCGATTCCCTCCCCCCATCCCGCCGGGGGGAGTGAGCGAGCGGCCGTGTGGTGCTCGGTTACCGGCCGGGGTTACACCACGACAGTCCTTTCTCCACCCCCTCTTCCGTGCCAATGTCATACCCACATCTTCAATGTCTACTACATTGCTTCCAAGACAATGTCGGAGGAGTTGGTGTTTTAACGAGTCTGTTCTCCTTTTGTTCTCAATGTTTTGGGAGTTAAGCTCATGGTACCATTGGGTTCCACTGGACCAGATGTTCTGGATTTCAAAGGTCTCCTCTTGTTGTCCAATGGCAGGGGAGATGGTCCATGAGCTCCCCTTCTCTCCTCAGGTTTCTTCATGTACGACAGGACTGATGGCATACGGCAGACTCTCTGGAAATGAATGTGGAGGGGTGAGGAGAGGCGAGGATGGGGACTCGCCACGTGCCCTGGGGTTGGAATGAATGGAGACTCAGAAGGTGCAACACCCTGAAAGGTGAAGTCCCCCCAAAGTAAAGCACTGGATTGAGGTATCCACAAAGGACTCTGCAGTGCCATGGGAGTCAGTGGGGAGCCAGCAGGCACAGGAAGGGGAGACTGGAGAGATGCAGGAGCTGCCTGAGGAGGCCCAGGGCTCTTGTGCTGTCCTGGGGAGTGGGGCTGGTGGGAGCAGAGAAGAGGTCAAATGCAGTTGGGGTTGCGGATCACCAACAAGATGACTGCAGGAGATCCTGGGAGTGACTGGCCTCTGTTTCCTTGTGGCATTTTGGCAAGCATCATCCCTGGGGCTGGTGGGGAGGCTGAGACCCCTCTCTGCCCCCCAGGACCTGCTGTGCCCTTCAGAGGGGCTGGGGCTGTTGCCGAATGGCCAGAGCTCTGCAGCACCCTGCGATGAGCACTGCAGTGGGACCAGCCCAGACTGGGCTGCTCCGCTGGGCTGGGCTGGGCTGGGCTGCTGTAGAGGGGAGGGGAGGTGGGGAGAGGTGGGGAGAGGCTGGGCTGGGCTGGAAAGAGCCCAGGAGAGGGAAACACCAGTGTTCCCAACGCTGTGAGAGTGTGCAGGGTGAGGGCACCCAGCAGGGTGCTCACGGTGCAGAGCCAGGCGTCGTGGTGAAGGAAGCAAGGCACCAAAGGTGCAGAAGAGAGGGGCCCGCTCTGTGCCATGTTCCCTGGACACCCTGGGGAAGCTGCCCTGGGAAAACTGTCCCAGATCAGTCCCACACACCGGCCATTTCCATGTCTGGTGGTACACCCCAGCCCTGAGGAGGGACCTTTGCTGCTGCATGGTCACCTCTGTCCTCCTCTGGGGCCCTGTGATACCCAACTCCACCGCACTCATTAATAGAAAGGGAACCAGTTTCCTACTGACTCTTACGACACACGAGTCCCAGAGCTCTGGCCACTGCTGGTCTCTCAGCCAAGCCCTTTCCCAGACAACTCCAAAGCGATCAGGTGCTCATGGCCTTGTCCCTTGGATCTTTCCAACATTGAAAATCTCCATTGACTGAGGTCCCACCAACGGGCCTGGGCCCTTGCTCCACTGTTTCTCCCTGAACAATTTCTCAAAAACCCCAGCTCGCTCAGCCTCTGCTTCTCCGTACTGTGCCCCAGGCCTCAACCACCCTTCTGGCCTCTGCAGGACTCGCTCCATTCGGTGTAGGGTCTTCCTTGTGCTGGGAAGCCCTGTACTGGACGCAGCAGTCCTGATGCGGTCCTGTGGTGGGTTCACCTTGGCCAGCAGCCAGACAGCCACCCAGCTGCTCACTCACTCACTCCCCTGACTCAACAGGACAAGGGGAGAAAAGAAACCAGGAATCTCACGGGTCAAGACAAAGTCAAGGAGATCAGTTACCAATTACTGTCACAGGCAAAGACGTGTGGACTTGCCGAAGATCAATTTAATGTATTGCCAATTAAAAAAGATGTGGATTGTGAGAAACAATGACAAAACTATTAAAGACCCTTGCCCTCACACTTTCTAGGCTCAAATTACTCCATTGCTCCCAATTCATCTACCCTCCCCAACCCCAAGAGGAGCAGGGGTGGTGATGAAGAGGGGGTTAACAGTCAAAGAACATCTCTGCCGCTCCTTCCTCCTCACACTTCTCCCCTGCTCCAGTGTGGGTCTTGTCCATGGGATCCCACCATATTTGTGGTCAAGGCTCTGTGTTGTTCATTTCTTCCTGTCTTACTTCTTTATACTCCCAGAATCGCGGCAATGTTGAGGTTGGAAGGGACCTCTGGAGATCATCTGGTTCAACCCCCCAGCTGAGGCAGGCTCAGCTAGAGCAGGTTGCTCAGCACCTTGTCTAGGTGGGTTTCAAATATCTCCATGGACGGGCACTCCACAAC
Organism: Aptenodytes patagonicus; assembly: GCF_965638725.1. Taxonomy (NCBI): domain Eukaryota; kingdom Metazoa; phylum Chordata; class Aves; order Sphenisciformes; family Spheniscidae; genus Aptenodytes; species Aptenodytes patagonicus. The sequence continues at coordinate 140,287 of NW_027472096.1, read as the reverse complement.
CTCTCCAGGCAACCCGTTCCAGTGACTGACCGCCCTCACAGTCTAAAAGCGTTTTCTTGGCGTCAGATGGAATTTTATAGACATTAATACGATCCCTCCAAGACTTTTTTTCTCCAGACTGAACAGACCCACATCTCTCAGCCATTTCCTCCTATGAAAGACGCTACAATCCCTGAAACCAGCTCTGTGGCCACGCAAGGGGTCCAAGCTCTGCGCACCAGGTTTCCATGTGACAATCTGCCCTTGGACCTGGTGCCGCATGTGAGGTGCTGCAGCCCAAATGTCCATCAAAACCCACAGGCTGGGCCACAGGCAGCAGAAGCCCCGTGTGCCACCACAGAGCTGTGACTTCAGTGGAAGAAGAGCTGAGGTGGGGAAGGACAGCTCCCACGGCTTTTGTGGTCATGGAGATACAAGACCTTCAGGAGAGACCGACAGGGAAGATGAGAAGTGGGGGATGCCTTGTGTGATGTCAGGGCAGCTCAGATATATGAGGGTCTCTACGGGACATGTAACAGGTCAGATGGCGGCTTGTGTGGGGGTCACCTTCTGAATGGGCCACCCAGTCTTCTGCTCACCTGGATCTGGTACTCCCAAAGGAGGAAGAGCTGGTCAGGGATGTGAAGACAAGTGTCAGCCTTGGTCGTAACGACCATGAAATGGTGGTCTCCCAGATCCCCAGGGACATGGGGAGGGAAATGAGCAGAGAGCAGACCCTGGACATCAGGGCATGAGAACTTGACCTGCTGAGGGCACTGGCAGGTGGAAACCCATGGGGGCAGTGTCAGGGCCCTGAGAGCATCCATAGGCCTTCATGGCCGTGAGCAGCATCACCTGGGGCCTCCACCTGCCTCTCTGTCCAGGGGCCCAGGAGACCATTGAAGCAAGGCCTGAGTTTCAGCCCCAGCTTCATCTATGCTGTAGGCGTACGGGTCTCCAGACACAGCCACAGACACAGCCTTGCCTGTCCATGCACCTTGTTGATTCGGACTTGCACAGTCACTCCCCAGCTTGATTCTTTATCGGGTGTACAATGGAATGACACCGTGGCCCTCCAGGTGCCAGACCCCAGCTGATTGTCAGAGGCCTAGGGCTGTTCTGCTTCCTTTCTTCCCATCACTGGGTCAGCTTTTGGGAGGAGAGCAAGGAAAAGCTCAAGGAGGTCTCTGGGTGCCAATGACTGAAAGGGGGGAGCAGAGCCCTCACATGTGAAATGATCTAAGGCTCTGCTAGTTCAAAACTGTTATCTTCTGCTCCTTTCTCGGAGGCCTTAAATCTTCTGCAGGAACCTGGAAGCGCTGAGATCCCTCCACCTCCCTCTCTTTTAGCAGTGAAGTTGACAGTACCCAAGTCAGAGGTTTTGTTTCAATTCTGCTTCCAGCCCAAAGCCCCCCATGGTCTGGAGATATGCCAGGAAACTTGCAGGAGTAGCCCGCTCCTCTGGACAAAGAGGTGGATGTTCCCAGGAATCTCTGGAGGAATGGTGTCCCGATAGCTGTGTGCACGGAGCTGGTCAAATGCCTGTCTCCTTTTTTTGAATGGGGGCTTAGATGCCTGGTTCATGTGCAAACTCTCTCTGTGGATGCTGACATGGACTGAGTGACCTGGTCTGACCTCAGAGCTGGCCCTGCTTGGAGCTGGCCATTGGACTACAGACCACCTGAGCTCCCTCCCACCCTGAATTGTCCTATGAGCATATGACGTAGAGACCCTCACCTCCAGCTTTGTCTCTTCTTGTACGGTGTGTGGCAAGGCACAGGCTCCTGGAAGGGCTGGTGGGAAAGAGGCTGCTGGGGGTCTCTTGTCCAGCCTCCAGGCTGGCTGTGACTTTGTGGAGCAAAGAAGAGCTCCAAAGGTGGAGATCACAGCAACGCTCCTCTAGTCCATTTTATTTTCCGAAGGCTCAGCCTAAAGCTCCCAAGAGGCCGTTTGTGGCTGTTGCCTCTGCCATATCTTTGGCCACTGCAGAAGAGAGCTTGGCTCCGTCATCGCTCCAGGTAGGTGTAGGCTCCTACTAGGTTGCCCCATGCCTCCTTCAGCAGCCTAGAGATGCCCAGTTCCCTCAGACTCTCCTCACAGCTCGTGCTTTAGGCCCCCAGCTCCATCTTGGCAGACCTCCTCTGGACCCTCTCCAGTTTCTCCACTTTCCTTTTGAAATCTGAGGCCCACTGGTTTGTATGGAACCGTCCTGGTGCCCAGGCCCTTCTCCTCAGGGCACTCCTTAGCCAGACAGGTCTCTACCCATGCTGCTGCATAAACTTGTTGTGCAGCATGTGGGCTGAGATCAAAAACAGGCCCCAGCTTTTCTTGCTGAGCGTGTCGTCATACAGTATGGAATATCCCTCTGGTCAGTCGGGGTCAGCTGTCCTGCCTGTGGCCGCCCACCAACTTCTTGCCCACCCCCAGCCTACTCGCTGGGAGGGAGCAGAGTGAGACACAGAGAAGGCCTTGACGCTGTGCAGACACTGCTCAGCAACAGCCAAAACGCTGCTGTGTCATCAACACTGGTCGAGGCACAAACGCAAACCACAGCACCACAGGGGCTGCTACGAAGGACGTGAACCCCATCCCAGCCAGACCCAGGACACTTGAACTGGGGCTCCAGAAGTGGACACAGTAGTGTACTGGTGGCCGAACAAGGGATGAGCAGGGGCAGACAATCCCTTCCCCCACTCTTCTGGCGAGGCTCCTCTTTACACACCCCAGGACACTGCTGGCCGCCTTTGCCACCACGTCACGCTCCTGGATTTTGTTTTGCCTTCTGTTCCCCAGCACCACCAGGGCCTTTTCCGCAGAGCTGCTCCCCAGCCAGGCAGGCCCCTTCCCCTGCCACTGCAGGGTGTCACTCTATCTCCCCCAGGCGCAGGACCTGCTCTTTGTCCTTTGTGTTTTCCATCAAGTTCCTGACAGGACAGTCCTCCCGCCTGCCAGGTTTCCCTGAAAGGCATCCCGAAGGCACAGGAATGGTCCTCCCAAGTGAGTATCATTGAAAACTGTGGTGAGAGCTGCCTCCTCCGGGTCATGGATACAGGTGTGAAACTGCACAGGGCTCAGGAGAGTCCCCTGTGCCGCCTCACCAAACCCCAGTATGTCCCCTGGCCTCCAGGTAGAGGATGGCCCCTTCACCACTGCCCTCTCAGCCTCATCATCCAACTGGTGCTTTGCTCCTCTGTTTGTCTATCCGTCCAGACCGTAACGGCCTCACTTGGGTGCAAGAATATTGAGGGAGACCATGCCAAAAGTCTTGCTGAAGTGGAGGTAAACGACATCACCTGGTGTCCCCTCATGCACAAATGCAGCTCCTTCATCGTGAAGGCAGCCAGGTTGGTGAGGCATGGTTGACCCTTGGTCAGTCCAGGACGATGCTCTTCTCTTTTAGGTGCCCAGGGATGTCACCCAAGAGCACTCCTTCAATGGCTCCCTCCTCACCAAAGTGAGCTTGTACAGCCTGGGGTTCCCTGGGGTCCACTGTGGTCCGCTTGCAAAGATGAGCACAACACTTGCTTCTCCTAACTCACAGGAGACCTCTACCAATCCCAGGACCTTTCAAAAGGGATATTCCACAGAAATATCCATCTTGCCCTGTAACTTCATGTCCACTGTTGTTCCTGAGATACGGTGTATTTAGTTTCTCTAATCTTTCTTATCATTCCACCTGTCCTGATACAATGGCCATTTCTAAGGTCATCTCTGCAGGTGCAGACTCTCTAGACAAAGGCCCCTTCCATTATTCTCTCATTTTCTCCTACCCTTTTTCTTTGTTTGCTCAGATAACTCTCACCTACCCAGTTGCTGCTTTGAGCTTCAGGGAGTCAAAAGCTTGCCTGTCTTTCCGTTCTCTAGCTGTCTCTTTAGCTAATTCTTTAATTATTTTCATAGCTAACATTGTTGTGTGTAAAACATTTCTCCTGAGATTATCCCTTGTGGAAAGGCAACCTCATTAGAGACAGCTTGTGCTTAGCGTGTGGTTGAGGAGGGTGTTTTACTGTTTAGCAAACTTTATCATGCTTTGCTTGTCTTTGCTTGCAAATAGGAAGAAATCTTCTGTGGCCTGTGTGCAGCCAGTTCTCGAAGGAGAGCGGGAGGGAGCTGGTGCAACGGAGCTGTAACATTCAGCTCCAGAGTTCAGTGAAGTCTGATGTAAGGCAAACTGACGCAAGTCCCAGGGGGCCAATGAGAACAATGGTGGGGTTGGGGAGGTGGGGAGCGAGGTTGTCCATCCGGCGTCAGACCTCAAAGGACGGCTGTTCCTACCTGCCCAGGCCTCCTGAGGAGACACTCTGCATCAATATCAATTGCAGAATGCTTCTATCACCTCTTCTCTACAATGAAAAGAAATAAAATATCAAACAAATTACAAAATTTTGGTTTTTTTATTAGGTGCCCTTTGAAATTTTCCTCTTTCACTGCACAATGAAATGACTCCAATGAGCTGTACAAGCCTGGAAGACCTGAAGAAAACTACAGGAAGAGAAAGAGCTCGTTAAGGCTCTCTGTCTTTTAATGAGACCCATGGAGTATTTGGTGCTGAGTCCTTCAAGCTCCCATGATGAGAGGAGACTGAAGAAACCTCTCAAGAAGTCCAAGTCAGAAGCAAAGGAGTACTGAAGTATGACTGGGTCCCCCTGAGGACCATTCCTGACAAAGCCTCCCCATGGACTCGTTAGAGCAGGTAATTGGAGGCTGTGATTGCAGGTAGGCAAAGGCACTGTGCAGGCAGCTGTGATGCTGAGAGAAGCCTTGGGTTTTTTTTCAGAAAGCAGAAAGGCCAAGCCCTGACCCCCAGGCCCTGAGAAGGCCGACCCTGTCCCTCACGCGTGGCTCAGGGCTCTTCCTGGGGGCAGTGGGATGTGAGGGTGAGCAATGCCAGGTGTAGAAAAACTGTACAACCCCTCCCGGCCTCCCCAAGCAGGGGAAAGGAAGAAATGCAGTCCAGAGCCTCAAGAGAAAGTTCCTCCTTGTAGGCCTCGGTGGTAGAGGCAACTGCCATAGCCAAGGGGACAAAGACCTCGGTTTTGATGGGCCTTTCAGCCTTGCCAGAGGCCGAGGCCGTCTCTACTGCAGGCTGTCCTACACTGTCCCATGCCTGCACCTCTTTCCCTTCAGGCTGCCGACACCCTTCTTGCTTTCCCACCTACCTCTCAGCCCAGTGTATCTATATCTTCACTGATGTCTCTCCAGCCATTGTTGGCTTTTCCTTGAAAGACAAAGCCATGGGCTGATCCAGACGCCCTCTGGGTGACCTCTTGCACCACAAGGCTACCCTTGGAGTGAGATTTCTTTTTCCTCACCTCCACTCTGAAGCTTCAAAGCTGCAATTTCTGGAGGTTTCCTTCTCTTCCCACTACCCAGAAAAGCTCCATTATCTCAGAAACCACCCTTCAAATAGTTCCAGGCTACTACTATAGAGTCCTGAGCCTCTACTTCACCAGGCTAAAGAACCCCAGGTCCCTCAGCCTCTCCACAGAGGCCTCAAACCACATCCTGGCAGATGCCCTTTGGGGCCGCTCCAGTTCTTCCCCATTCCTCCAGACCAGGGAGGCCCTGGTTTTCCATTTCTTTTATCCAAGAAGAAATTCCTTTCCTTTCCTTTCCTTTCCTTTCCTTTCCTTTCCTTTCCTTTCCTTTCCTTTCCTTTCCTTTCCTTTCCTTTCCTTTCCTTTCCTTTCCTTTCCTTTCCTTTCCTTTCCTTTCCTTTCCTTTCCTTTCCTTTCCTTTCCTTTCCTTTCCTTGCCTTTCCTTGCCTTTCCTTGCCTTTCCTTGCCTTTCCTTGCCTTTCCTTGCCTTTCCTTGCCTTTCCTTGCCTTTCCTTGCCTTTCCTTGCCTTTCCTTGCCTTTCCTTGCCTTTCCTTGCCTTTCCTTGCCTTTCCTTTCCTTGCCTTTCCTTGCCTTTCCTTTCCTTGCCTTGCCTTGCCTTGCCTTGCCTTGCCTTGCCTTGCATTTCCTGCCTTGCCTTGCCTTGCCTTGCCTTGCCTTCCCTTCCCTTCCCTTCCCTTCCCTTCTCCTCTCTTCTCCTCTCTTCTCCTCTCTTCTCTTCTCTTCTCCTGACTCGGCACCTTTGCAGCAAAGTCAGACAACGCCATCCTGGGCTGCAGGAGGAGGAGCACTGCCAGCAGCTGGGTGGGGGTGATCCTTCCTCTCTACTCAGCCCTGCTACAAGTGCTCTTGCTCACTTCCCTCAAGCTTTTCTACATTGCCACCTCACGCGCACTGCAGCCAAAGCTGCCCTCCGCATCTTCCACCAGTCCTGCCTTGTCTTCTGGTGAAAAACAAGTCCAGGAGAGCATCCCCCCATGTCGGGTCAGGGATTACCTTCTACCTTCCCTCTAACAGAGGCCTTTTAGCAGAGGTCCATGGTCTTCAAAGTCCCCAGTGACTACCAGGTCCTAAAATGGTGTCCCTTCCTCCAGCTGTCTAAAGGAGACCTCACCCTCTTCCTAACCTTCCTCAGGCAGTTCAGGGATCCTGACCATAAGAGCATTGTCCATGGAGGAGTCAGTGATCCACAGAAGAGTAAACCTGAGTGGACCCGGGCCTGTGCTGCGCTGTGCTGGGCTCCACGTGCAGCTTGGTCTTCAGGCTGTGTTGTGCTGAGCATGTCCCTGGGTCACAGGATCAACTTGATGGCAACAGAGAAATCTGCAGGAAGCTCCCACCTGGGACTGGCCAGGAGGCCCACTGCACGTCCTTACCTTTGCCAAAAACTGCAGCAACAGATTTGCACGTGAACATCACGTCTCAGGGCAGTAGAAATGATGACCAGAGTGTTTTTCCCCTTTAGGAAACCTTGAAAGAGATCAGAGGAGCAGATTCCACAGATGGAAGCTGCACAACTCTCTGCACCACATCAAAGGCTCTGGCACCTGAAGGGACGTCAGATTGCCTACACGATCCTCTCTTTGTTCAGAGTGTTTCTCTAACAAATGGCATTGTAAGGAATGCCTCGCAGAGTCTGAGTGCCTTTCTTACTGGGGACATAACAAACCAGAACCTCCAGGTACAAAACAACCACCAAGTCACGTGTGCCTGCTGCTGGCTCTCAGGTTCTCAGCCAGAAGTGAATGTCACGGTCACCAGCCCAGCCCTGTGCCTGCTGATGGCCAGTCACTCCAGGAGATTGGAGACTAAAGTGGCCTCACACTCGCCTTCACGGCCACGTGCCTCCTCCTGGCCTATGAGCTTCTCAGACACAATTGATAACATCATCACATCCCGAGCCATCAGCCTTCTTGTGGCCTATCAGCCGACTCGACAGATATAACCTCACCATGGTCTTCCAAGCCACGTGCCTGCTGCTGGCCTTTCAGCTTCTGGGACTGACACGGCCAAGCTGTGTGCCTGCCCCTGCCCCATCAGTTACTCAGGTGGAAAGGAAGTGACAACCCATATCCAACGCCTCTTCCTGGAGAGGCCTCCCAGCCCATTAGGGAAACGGCTTCCCACAATCCACGGTCCAGGCAGGTGCCTTCTGCTGGCCTATCAAGGACGCTGGCAGACGTGAGCCTAACAGCAAATATCCCAGCCATGAGTCAAGGGCTGACCAAGCAGCTACCTCAGAAAGAAGTGACCTCCCCGTCCTTTACCAGCCATGTTCGTGCTGCTGGTCAATCAGCTCCAGAGGCAGAAGGGGCATCACAGTCACCTTCACAGCCACGTGCCTCCTGCTGGCCCATGAAATTCTGAGGTACCGCTGACCTCATCATAGCATTCTCACCCCTCTCCTCCTTGTGGCCTGTGAGCTAGTCAGATTCCTCACAGTCCTCTTCCACTGCCTTGAGAATGCTGTGGGACCTCCTGAGCCCTGCTCTTCCCCCAAGGGTCCAAACAGCAGAAGTTCAGGCTAGGAGAGGGGTTGAAGGTGAGCATACAAGGGTACAAAACAAGCAAAGCCAGGGCCAGTGGGGCAAGAGCAGAGCTGGGCTGTTTGTCGAGGAATGTATGAGGATGATTAAAGAGAAGAACTTGGGAGGGGGAAAGAGGGAAAAGGAAAAGCAAAAGTTCAGCTCAGGATATGATGAGGCGGGTCTGGGGTAACCTGCCTGTCCGCCCTGAGTCAGTGAGTTGAGTGGGACAAAAAAGCCACACCTGAGTGGGTCACACTTATGTCTGCTTACTTCTGTGGTCCTGGGGAACCTGAGCGCTCTCCCTGTCCTCATCAAGGGAAGACCCATGGTGGAAGGAAATGCACACTCACTCATGCTGGAAGGGACCTCGGGAGGTCTCTAGGCCAAGCCAAATCACAGTCTGTGGAGAAAGGGAAATGAGGGTTGGGCTGTTTGCATGCCAGGCTGTGTTCGTGTGAGATGTATACCTGTATAGACACACAGACAGGACGGGTCCCTCCCGGAGCTGGTCTTAGACCCTCCACCTATCTAGGAGCTGGCCTCAAGATTCCCTCATCCCTCCAGGGCCCCCATGCACAGACAAGCGCGCGCACACACACACACACAAATGGCTCTCTCCAGCACAGAGTCATAGACCATTGAGGCTGGAAGGCAGCCAGCTTCCCCCTTCTCTGTGCTTCCTCTTCATGCTTGACCTTAGTCAGGAGCTCCTTTCTCAGCCATGCCAGCCTCCTGCCACCCTGGCGTGACTTCCTGCATGTTGGGGTGGAGCATTCTGGATCACGGAGAGGTGATCCTTGACCATCAAAGAGCCTTCTGCAGAATCTGCCTGGCCACAGGCATCCCCTGCTCCAAGATTATCAAAACTTCCCTCCCTAACTCTTAGGCCAATCAGTCTTTATACTATGAAAACGTATTCACTTTCTGAAGATGGAGATATAGCTCACGTTGTATACTGATTTATCACGCTTGAGTAAGCAAACTAAAGGACACCAGCTCATCAGAAGGACCAGAAGGACCAGCCCTGCCCTGGAAATAAGGGCTTTGCTTCTCGGAACCTTAGAGCTGTCCATGAAGGCTGAAAGAGACCCCTGGACAACCAAGATAACGCCAGTACCCCAGTCCCTCTAACACACCTTTGAAACTCTCCCAGTCTCTAGCAGCCCAGATAAGTAACTCTCAATAGACCAGCTCCAGGGACGCCTGGATCAATAGACAAGCAGCGAGAATGCTGATGGCTGATGAGGCTGCAGAAAAATAGTTGCTTTGTGAAGTGTTACTATGATGGTCATCAGTACTGTGTGTGTGTTAATTAGTGATTGGTCAAATCACGTTGTACCTCAATACTTGACCGGTATAAGAACCCTGTGTAAAACCACATTTGAGGTACCCCAATTTCACTCAGACACCTCACGCGCATGAATAAATGCTTACCCTTGTAATTCCGTGCTTTATGTCCGAGCCTCTCTCCTCGGACAGCACGGGCCGGTTGCACATTTTCCTAACACAAGTGATTCATGGCCACTGCACTGTGGCAAGGTCTCTCCCTTCTCCATGCAGGAGATGTAGGGCAGTCCAGGAAGACAAGGCACATCACACCGGGGTCTCCGCTCATGTGCCTGCCCTCTCAAACTGCTGTTTTATCTCTTCCCCAACCTTTACTCACCCCCTTGATTAGACAGTCAGGGAACAGACAAAAAATTTTCACAGGGGGCCTCTCAGCAGCACCTTGTCGTTCATGGAGATCACCTTCACCTTTGCCAAGGGCCCTCAGGGGCAGCAGAGACACCACTGAGAAAAACCTTGTTTCTTGCCAGGGCTGCAGTTCCCAGCCCTGTTTCTCTCTGGCCTTGGGGACAGCAGGATTTGCTCACACTCGGCACTCAATTTCAGCTTGAGCTTCTCTGCTGTGAAGCAAAGCCTTTGCACACAGAAGGATGTCGACGCTCGGTACCAGGTTTCCTTTAAGGCGAGTCAGAGCTTGGCCTGGAGCTACACCTGAGGTGCCACAGCCCAGGTGGGCACCCATGCCCTCAGCCAGGGCAGCAGACAAGCGGAGCGAGAGCCTGTGCTTTTTGACATCGATAGAGTAACAGCCACAGCACGGCTGGACAAGGCACACAGCGTGGAGTGCTGCAATGGATGGGTATCGGCTCTTCAGGAGGGACAGGCTGGAAGGATCAGGAGTGGGGTTCCCTGAAAGTGAAGGCTTTAACGGGATGTATGGAGCTCCTCTGTGGGGCGGGGGAAGAGTTTGGTGATCCCTTGTGAGGGAGGGTGCGAGGACAGGCCAGTAAAAGTGGCCTCTCATGGTGGGCGATAAGGAACCCGCAGTCAGGGTGAGGAAGTGGGTACAGTCTTTTTGAAGGATCCCAAGGAAGCCTCTGGCTGTAGAAGCCTGGGTCTCCCTGGGGCCTGCAATGACCCTGGCAATTTCTGAAAGGGGAACACAGCAGCATGCACAGTCCAGGCGGTTCCTGGAGCATCTTAGGACAACAAGCAGAATGGAAGAGTGCAGACGTTGGACCTCAGAGGAGCAGACTTGTGCCTCTTCTGGGGAGTTTCAGTGGGGATCCAATAGTCAGCACCACTGAAGGGCAGCAGAGCTCAGTACAGCTGGTCTCCAAGGACAGCATCCTCCAAGCAGAAGATTTGTCTCTATCAAAAATCAGTTTGGAACCTGAAAGCGAATTCCAGGCAATCATAACGAGCTTTTCCTACTTCAGGAACACTTCCAGAAGAAAACAAAGATGCTGATTGGACACTGCTGGATTTAGGAAGAGTAGGTAAAGACAGACCTGAGATCCTTCATGTCCTTTTTGCCTCAGACTTCACCAGCAAGGTCTCCCAGGCCTTTGTGCCTCAAGGCAGGACTCTGGAGGAGAACAGCCAACGGAGGACAGGAATCAACAGGGGCTACTTGAGCAAACTCCACCATTACCAGGACATGGGAATGGCCGGGTCACATCCAGGGGTGCTGAGAAAGTAAGACAATGTCACAGTGAGGCCACTCTCTGTCATCTTTGAAAGGTCATGGAGACTGGCGGGACTCCCTGACAGCTGGCAAAAAGTAGATGCTGCACGCATCTTTCAGAAAGGTCCAGGGAATGAGCTGGGGAGCTAAAGGCTGCTTAGCTTCACTTTAGATGGGGAACGTGTCCCAGAGCATGTCCTCTGGGATTGCATTTCTGGGTGCGTGAAGGAGAAGGTGACTGGGTGAACTCAGGGAACATGTACATCAATGGTGGTCTGGCACGTGGAGGGCCGTGGTGTTATGCCATTGCACAACCCCATAAAGATTTGGCCATCTCCAAAAAAGGGACGGTATGAGGGAAGTGCCAGCAGGTGGGGCCATTGCTTGACAGCAAAGAGATACGAGCAGCATCTACCCAACTTATCCAACCTTCATTGCTCCCAGCTCCATTTAGATATGAGATGTAGATGTGAAATGTGTTAGAATAAACATGTCTCAGAACACAGATTCTACATGCAAAGTGCTGGGGTGAAATGTGGTTTTGGAAATGGCTGCCTAAACCTGTATTTCCAAAGGGGGTGAGAAAGTGCCATCAGCTTGCTGCTCCGTGTCATGTCCTATGGAAAAATTCACGAGACTTTACAGACCAGCACCAAAGATCTGAAAATGCAGACTTCCTGACCACTTCTCACACCCAGGCCTTTCCTGCATCTGTTTCAACTTCTGCCTAACCTCTTCCTCCAGGGCTTGACTCAGTTGCCCACACCGAGGGGGCAACTTCCTCCAGGATCCGTGGGAGCAGCTGAAGCCTCCACAAGGGACTGGGGAATGTGAGCCAGGACCGACAAGAGCCTTTCTGGAGCAGGAGCTGGTGGACAGACAGGGGAGGCCAGGGCATCTCAGTGGAGACAACCCATTTCTCTCCTTGGACCAGAAAGGTAAGCCTGGGCAATTGCACCCGAGGTGTCCTACACTGTAGCAGGTCACTCTCATCCCTGTCTTCACCTACAATGGAGTCACATGTAACTTACCCTGCAGCGAATGACAAATGAGGGGATCTGCGTGTTGCAGAGTCTACTTGAAGATGCTCCTGAGCCCCTGACATTTTGGGAGCAGTGCAGCTTTAGCTCGTCAAGAGAGAGCATTTCATTCCCTCTGCCTCTTTGCTTGCCTCTGGGAATGGAGGGAGCTTGTGACTCCAACGTGTGACTCGCTGTGTGCAGAGAGCGACTACGGACAGAGTCCGGGGCAGGGAGAGTTTTGGGGGGCCTTGGGATGATCTGTGCTTGACACAACAATGGGTTTGCGATTAGCCTAAGGCCGTCCAGAATGGAAAGTGAACTTCGGTGGAGGTAACGTGGACTCACCATACAGCTGAGGAAGGTCTTTTGTTTATTGAACTCTGCCTTCCTTTGGTTTTCTTTGTTGGCAATTAAGAAACATCCTTCCGTGTCAGCTCCTTTTCCCGGTAAAGCAGGTGGGAATTGGTGCCCAGGAGCGGAAACATGCAGCTACAGACTTCAGTGGGGAAAGCTCAGGTTGGAACAGGCTGCTCTAAGTCCTAGTTGCCTGGTGAGAGAAATGGTGGGGTTGGGGCAAAGACTGTCCGTAGAGGGTCTGACAGAAAGGGTCTTGACTTCCATATTCAGGCTCCATTAGGAGACGTTCAGGATCACTATTGTCTGGAGATTGCTGATATCACTTAATGTGTGTAAGAAGAAATATAAAGAAAAAATTAAAAGAAGAAGGAATCCTAACTTGTTTTTCAGTATTGAAATCTATTGACTTCTGAAATCACTCAAAAGAACCCCATAAGAACTGAGGGATTAAGGAACACTACGCACAGACACTTGGCTTGTTGGGGCATTTTGCATGTTAATGAGCCCTCTAGTGGCAAGATCCTGCAGGTCCTGGCAGATTGAAGAAGCCTCTAGAGAAGTAAAAGTCAGCAGCAAAACTCGGAGTTCCTGAGGGTGTTGGCAGGCCTCACTGATGCCCATCACCGGAGAGACCATGGAGGGCATGACCAGAGAAGATTCCCGTCCCTGGGGACTGGTGAAGCAGAAAGTCAGAAGCACTGGTTACAGGTGGAAAAGCCAATGTGGAGGTGGCTCTGAAAGCCTTTGATGCATTTCCTCCATCAAGAGAGCAAAGGCCTGGGCCCTGTCCCCTGGGAAAGGGGATTCTTCCCTCATGGGAGTCTCGGGGCTTTTCCTGGGGGCAGTGAGAGGTGGGGGTGTGCAATGCTGAGTGCAGGACAGCGGTAGGACACCTCCCAGCCTCTGTGGAGGTGAGGAGGCCACAAGGCACTGGGAACATAAGGAACTGCTGTCCTCTCCTGGGCCCCCCTGGAAGAAGCAGCAGCCATAGTTGAGAGGACAAGGATCTCAGTTCTGTTGGGGGCTGTCCCAGCCCCACCAAGGCCCTTGCTTGTCCCCACCCCAGGCTGTCCTACACTCTCCTATACCTGTGCCTGTTTCCTTGAAACCTTTAACCACCCCCGTGCTTCCCTGCCTCACTCTGAGCCGGGATCTCCCAAGCTTTACTGGTGTCTCTTTAGCCTCACTGGTTGTGTCTTCAAACACAAAGTTTTCTGAGGATGTGCCAGTGCCTGTGAGTTCCCAACAACTCACCCAGTTTCTTCCAAAGCCCTGCTAATGCTCCCCTAGCACCCAAGATGTCCTGGCCCCAAGGCTTGCTTGAATCTTCGCTCCATATACCAGCGCTGACCTGCGCAGCCTCCTTCTTCTGCGGCCTCAACTTATAAGAAATGAACCTACTTCAATTCAGGATGACCCCCACCCTACACTTACCCATGCTAGTTCAGGTCTCCTTCCTACCCTTAGCACACTTGTTGCTACACATATACCGCTCCCTCACCTGCACTCCCATGTGTCTCACAAATCCTTCCCTCTTCCCCTGCACTGACAGAACCTCATCCCAGGAGGTCTGGGCTTCCTCCAGGCTCACGGATGTTTCCTGAGCTCCGTCCCAGCGTGGGGAGTGAAGGAGAAAAAGAGGGCAAGGTCCTTCCTGCCATATTCCCGGGGGAAACATTCTCTGCGTCTCCTCTGCCAACAGCCATCAAGTGCCTTCCCTTTCTGGGCTCTGACATGGTTGTGAGGATTTGCTAAAGCCAGCAGCCATCACTTGGATTCTCACTGATGGGCCCCGACTCTCTCTCCCAGACCTCCACACGGGCAAGCACTGCTGCTCAAGGCCGCTTACGCTTCAGAAGAGGCCTTGAGCTTCCTGGATCCGCCTGGTGCTTATCAACTACCTTCCTGGCTCCCTCCAGCGCCCATGGTGAGCTTTCTTGTCCATAGCAGGGCCTTTATGACCCTCTTTTATGAAATCATTCTCCTTTTATGATCTTCTGTGCAGAAAGAGTAGTCACAGGAAGGCATCAAACACCCCAGAAGGGCTGCCAAGTGAAGTGCCAGTAAGAACCAGGTGAGCAACACCCACGGCTGTGGCTTCCTTGCAGGGAGTCCCTCCTCAGAAGGGGAGCCAGCCTCTGCCAGCCTGGCGAGGGAAATCAGCAGTGGCCATGCCACCTGGGAACACAAAGGGTGTCTTTTGCAAGACCGCCCTTCATCTGAACCGCTTTAGATCTGTACTTTGGGATTGGGTAGCATGCTGTATATTGCAAATACTGATCTAATTGGCATTGCCCTAAGTGGCTACCACAGGTGCCCACTGCTCCACTGCCGGTATTTATATTTAGGGACATTAATGCCTTTGTTGTTGTTGATGTTGTTGCAGATACTGGTATTCTTGGGGAAATCGCACAAACTCTTGAAGGGTAATGGAAGGATTCCCATCTTAGTGGCCCTCCGGTGAAGTGGCTCCTCTTTGCCAATGTCTCACTGCCATTGCCCAGGGTCTAAACCTGGGCAAGTATTCTGGGTGTGGTGTCAAAAGCGCTGAGCAGAGGGGGATAATCACTTCTTCTGGCTGTGGTCCTGCTCAAAGAGCCCAGGATCCTCTGCTGGGTCATGTTTTGCCTAATGAAACTCAAGGACCACCAGAGCCTTTTCCACAGAGCTGCTCCCCAGCCACGCAGCCCCTGGCCTCTGTCACTGCAGCCTGTAATTCCCCTGCTCAGTCCTTGGCTCTCTTTAGAAGAGGTATGCAAGATTTGCCTCTTGCTTTCTCTGGTCATGGTGACCTTCCAAAATGTACCAGAGCGGCCCTACTATGACATCGGCTGGTCTCTCAGCATCCTTGGATGCATCCCGTCTCAGCCAATGGACTCTTAAGGGTTGACCTTACCTAAGTAACCCCAGATTGATCTCCATCCACTGCTTGGAAAGAGATCGCCATCGCCGCCAGCATCCAGCTGTCGGTGGTGAGGAGATGGCGGTGAGGCCGTCGGGGTGGCGGTGGGGTGGCTGAGGAGGGGTGGGGGTGGTGCTCGCCGTGGGGCTGCCCGCCATCACCTCACCCACATGCCCTGCCCACAGCCCAACCCCACAGCAGCCTGAAGGGTGGTGAGGAGGGGGAGGACGTGGCCGCCATGCAGCGTCTCCCCCCTGAGCTGGTGAGTTGAGCAGGGGTGGATGGCGGGGCTGGGGTCTCCCCCTGAAAGCAGGGGGGGTCCCAGGGTTGCTGCTCTCGCCCCCTCTCTCCCCACAGCTACTGCACGTTGTCTCCTTCCCGACGCTGCCCGACCTGCTGAGACTGGGCCAGACCTGCCGCTGCCTCCAGGAGGTGTGCGACAGCGAGGCTGCCTGGCGCCACCTCTGCACCCCTCTCCCTCCTGCTGCCGCCAGCGCCCGGCCCTGCAAGAGGGCCGCCATCCTCAACTGTGAGTCCGCCCTTGCCAGTGGGGGGAGAGGGTGGCACTTTGTCCCCCAGCCGGTGACGACGTCCCTGCGTTCCCCCCTCCAGACACTGAGAGCCTGTACCTCCAGAGCCTGGGCCGCTGCCGGCAGCGAGCGCTGATGGCCTCCAGGTTCCCAGCCCGTGCTCTCCACAGGGCCCTGCGCTGGCAGGGCTGCTCTAAGAAGACCAGATCCTGCGGTTGTCCATGGCCACGGCTCCAGGGAAGCAGCAGCCCCGATGTGAAGGTGGCAGAAAGGATCTGTCCGCTGAGGCAGCGAGGGGCAGCCCCAAGGTCCACAAGTGCTGCTCCTCCATGTGGCAGCTGGGCTCATGGCTCCTTGACCTCTCCTGTATGCTGGGGCTGCACCCCCAGCTCCAGAGGAGATCTAAGAGATGGGAGCAGAGACAAATAATATTCTGCTGGATTCTTTATTGTCTTTACCGACACAGGGAGCCCGGCTCCATATGTACATGAGGTCTTTTGGGTCAGAAAACACTGCTAGAGGGGGAAGAATATTATTATTTAAGTAGAAGGAATACATGAAGAATAATAAACCAAGAGAAAAACAAGGCACATATGAGCAAAAGAGCATCCGAGCTTTTCCTGAGGATGATGGACACCTTATTGATGCTGCAGTAGTCCGTGTTCACAGAGTTTGCGCAGGGCATCCTTGATCTCCTTGTTCCTCATGCTGTAGATGAGGGGGTTCACTGCTGGAGGCACCACCGAGTACAGAAACGACACCACCAGATTTAGAACTGGGGAGGAGATGGAGGGGGGCTTCAGGTAGGCAAACATGGCAGTGCTGAGAAACAGGGAGACCACGGCCAGGTGAGGGAGGCACGTGGAAAAGGCTTTGTGCCGTCCCTGCTCCGAGGGGATCCTCAGCACGGCCCTGAAGATCTGCACATAGGACACCACAAGGAAAACAAAACACCCCAGATATAAACAGGCACTAACCACAAGAAGCCCAACCTCCCTGAGGTAGGAGTCTGAGCAGGAGAGCTTGAGGATGTGGGGGATTTCACAGAAGAACTGGTCCAGGGCATTGCCCTTGCAGAGTGGGAGTGAAAATGTATTGGCCGTGTGCAGCACAGCATGGAGAAACCCACTGCCCCAGGCAGCTGCTGCCATGTGGGCACAAGCTCTGCTGCCCAGCAGGGTCCCGTAGTGCAGGGGTTTGCAGATGGCAACGTAGCGGTCGTAGGCCATGATGGTGAGAAGGAAATGCTCAGCTGATATAAAAAAGACAAATAAAAAGAGCTGTGCAGCACATCCTGGGTAGGAGATGGCCCTGGTGTCCCAGAGGGAATTGGCCATGGCTTTGGGGAGAGTGGTGGAGATGGAGCCCAGGTCGAGGAGGGAGAGGTTGAGGAGGAAGAAGTACATGGGGGTGTGGAGGCGGTGGTCGCAGGCTACGGCGGTGATGATGAGGCCGTTGCCGAGGAGGGCAGCCAGGTAGATGCCCAGGAAGAGCCAGAAGGTCAAGAGCTGCAGCTCCCGCGTGTCTGCGAATGCCAGGAGGAGGAACTGGGTGATGGAGCTGCCGTTGGACATCTGCTGCTTCTGGGCATTCAAACTGCCAAAGGAGATAAACCAGAAAAATTCAGAGAAGCTTCTCTGAGCAAAACTTAATTCATTCATTGTGAAACACCCGAGGGTGCTTTTCTTGCCTGGGGGACTGTTCTGCAGCTCCGAGGCTTCAGCTCTGGTTTGTGCTGGCTGAGGGCGCTGCGCAGAGCAGTGCCCTCTACCCGTGGGCTCCTTCAGGGTCAGCCCTGCTTTACAGCAATGACACATGGAGGTAGCAACAGCCCAGATAATTTGGAGGGAGGGTTCCCGGGGAGGAGTTCCCTGGGCTGCACCAGAGCGGAGGGTAAAAAGCTCAGAAGGATGCTTTCTTCCACCGAGGAGGGGGGGAGATGACGTGCAGCAAATGTGTCTCGTTACCCTGTGTTTTAGACTTCAGACACCCCCATCCCACTTGGGAGATGTTCTTGGAAAGGGTGAAATCCCCCCGTTGCCCCTTTGCTCTCAGTGTAAACCTCCGTCAGTGCTCACGTCCAGGAGGGCTGCTCTGTCCATCAGCCGGGTGCCCAGCTGCCCTGTGCTCGCACCGCTCTCAGCTGGAGGAGGACCACACACAGAGGTTGCTCTGAAGAAGAAACCGGACTGTACTGGGAGCAGAGGGGTCCTGTTCAACGTGGAGATTTAAAACCACCTCTCCTTGCCAGCAGAGCTATGCAGAGTGTGATGAAGAGGACAGGACAGGGATGCTGATTCGCATGGGCAGATCAGGTGCTCTCAGACATCACAGAGGTCCGACAGGAGAGCGATGCCCTTCTGGAGTGATGCTCACAGCCTCGCAGGACTCCCTGTCCAGCATAGTCAGGTGCCTTAAGGTGGTGCCTGCTAAGGGAAGCAGCGTCTCATTGCCCAACCACGGACTGCAGTGTCTCCAGCCTGGACAATTAAGAGAGGGCTTGGGCACCTTGATCCCATGGAGGCACCTCCAGGGTAGCGCCCTCCAGGGCAGCGTCAGAGCAGGCACTCAACACCCCCACCCCTTGCGCCACACCACCACTGTTCTGGCCAGGGACCCCAAGAGCAGGAAGAAGAGCAGCACAACCAGGTGGAGAAACAAAGAAAGACTCTGTGACTCTCCTCCTAAGGGAAGCAAGGAGAGGAGAGGTGGCCGGGCACTCGGCAAAGCCTTCTCCTTACCCAGCAGAGCGCAGCCCCTCCCAGTTAGCAAAATCCCAGGGCAGTCGCTCTCAGCCCCTTTGCTCTGCAGAGGCAAGTGGCCACGTGTCAGGAGAGATGCACCTCTGCCGTGCTAGAGCTCTGGCTGCAGAGGAGGCAACTCCTGCCCTGGACCACGCAGCCTTGAGGGCAGAGGCTCTGCTGGGTGGGAGACGAGACCAGGGCTCTGGCTCAGAGGAAGGCGTCTGCGTTGGAGGGGATGACAGGCAGCTTTCCAAATTCTCCCTCCCGTGACATTTCTGGTCGGAGCTGCGTAGAGCTCTCTGGCCATGTGTCTGCTGCCTGGAGCTATCCCTGCCGCGAACTGTTCCTCTGCCCTCAATGTTTCCCCTGTCTGGGATCACAGACCCCATCAGCAACTACTGTCGGCTCAGCTCTGACCTGAAGAAACCTCCCCGTTTCAGGCACTCTCTAGAGGTTCTCCCCGTTTGCAGGCAGTAAGGAGCAGGTCAGACAAACCCCGATGAGGGCAACAAAGGTGATGCTGGTGCTCTCCGTAGGTAGAGGAGTGGATGAAAGCAGTTTACTTGGCTCCTACCACACCCACTGATCCCTCAGTGTAGCGGCTCAGGACTCTCAGTCTCCCTCTCCAAACATAGCAGCGCCTTTTCCCTGAAAGAGCAGGAAACTGAGAGCGTAGACTCCGGAAAGCTCTTCACCTTTAAGGTATCCCCTGCCTTGATCTTCCTCTGGAAAAGTCCCCTCTGAAATGCCCTGGGCAGCTCTGGGTGCACACCCTGGCTTCACCCCTTCACGCTTGTCTAACATGAGCCCCTGGACTGGGAGTCCTCCCGACGGATCCTGTAGGCTACGATAGCTGTAGGAGACCCTGCCAGGAACCGCAGCTGCATTGCCCTGCACCAAGAGACTTACCGTGTCAAGGGCTGTAACGATTTCTTCCTTTGAGCTCTCCTCTGTCCTCCCACTCCAGACTGCTTTCAATCTCTCTCTGCCCTACTCCTTTCCTCTGAGCCCTGCCACGCTTTGCAGAGGAGTTGTTCCTTGGCAGAGCCGTCTCTCTGCAGTGCTGCCTGCTTACCCTGAGCTCCCTCCATCCCAGGAGCCTGTCTCAGCCCAGGAGGACAGGACCTGCCCAAGACGTCACTTTCTCTGCCCCCCACCCCACGCTGCGCTCCCACCAGCTGTCCCTGGGGCTCTCCAGGATCCCATGTGGAAAGAGACTGAAGTAATCACCGATGTGGCCTGTCTCACCTCTGCAGAGACATTTCTTCCCAGCACTGTCCTTTCTCCTCTCAGAGACACCGTGAGGTCTGAGAATCACCCTGCCTTGTCCCGTCATTAGGCAGGGCACCTGGACACTGACAGGGAGGGATCTCCTTTACCCCTGCTGAGGGAAGGGAATCGGCTGAGTCAATGGAGGCATCTCATCCTGGATGTGTAGTCCTGGGGCTGGAAGGGACCTCAGCTCCCTCCCATGCCTGCCACAAACCCACAGCAGGTGAGATTCCTCTTGCTTCCGCAACGGTGTCTGTTCAAAATAGGCACCTGCACTCCTTTTCTATGGTCCCATGGTCATTGGTGGAGATGGAGAGCAGGAGTTCACACACAAACACCTGGTGACACTGGAGGTGCCAGAGGTAGTCCACGAGAGTGGAGCAGGACTGAGAGAGTGGGAAACACCTGGGGGCATCACCCTGCAGCCTGGTGAGGATGCCAGCTGAAAGGACGGCAGATGCCCCCATGTAGGACATCACCACCTGTCCCTCCTCACGCTCTTCAGGGCCGCCTGAGGAGGTGTTCAGCTGACCAAATGGAGTCATGTGCCCGAGGGAGAGTGAAGGCTTTCTCTTTCTCCCCTCCCTTAGCTGTATTTACTGGCTGTCCCTTGTCTGTAACAATAGCTGTCTCACACGTCCCCACGCAGCCTAACCGAATTCAGGGCAGCCGCTCAGCTAATGGCCACGTACAGGCCTGTAGTGCTGTGTGAGACGCCGAGGCTCTCCAGACATCCATAGCCCCGTACTAGCTACTCTGAGGAACATTAACTCTATCCCAGCCAAAACCAGCACACCAGGGTGCCCCTTCGCTGATGTCGGGGAGCGCTCCATGTCTTCCTGACTACAGCAGCCAGTCAAACACAGGCGGTACAGTCAGGGCAACAGGTTCCTTCTCCTGCTGCAGGCTGCACAGAGCAGGTACACAGGGCTGCTGGACTGGGGCCCCCAGGCGTCCCCGCCTCATTTTTCAGCCGCACCTTCTACTCCCCCTTTTCCCCTTCTATCCTGACGCTCTACTTTCCGAGCTTTTGGCTGGCACGTTTTCCCTGTATATTCTCACCAGTTTCACCCCAGGCCAACTAGGTTTCTCCTTTCATGGCCTGCCATCTCCAACAGCTTCTCACTTTCTAAAGCGGTGAGTTGCACCTCAAGCCAGGGTTGATGAAGACAAAAGTGAACGAGAGCTTCTGTAAGCAATGAGACGGCAGACACCATCAAAAAATGTCTATCGTCTCCACTGCCCACCTTAGAAACCTCGAGAAATCTCTAAAGGCAGAAATAAGGAGCAGCTTAGAAGCTGTTCACGTCAGTCGGGCAGGTTTGGATCCCGGTGAGATCCACGTGTTTAGAGAAGACTTTTCTGAATGACTCCTCAAGTTCTCCGTCTCTCAGGCTGTGGGTGAGGGCCTTGATTAAAGATGTTAAGGCAGCATAGAGAGACTATTTCTTTCAGGCTTCCTATTCTGACAGTATCTGGTACGCGCTACACACTGTAAGAGTCCCATCGAGAACTGTATCCCCAAGCAGGGATTGGAGGAGAGGAGCAGGCGTAAACATCTTCTGCTTCCTGGTGCTGAGAGAGATTTTCAGAGTGGGGGAAAGGACGTAACTGTGAGATGCCAGAAACTGCGGAGATGTGAAGAGAGCACGACACGGAGGGGGAGAAGCAGAGGTCTCGCAGGGAGGTCCTGGGGCCAGGCCTGGGGCGTGTGAACACAGGGCTCTGGGATGAGCCAAAGGGTACAGGAAGGTCCTGAGGGGACATAAAAGCAGATGGGGGCCTGGGGGCACCCCGAGAGGACCCATGGGCCAATGGTGAGCTGGCTCCCTACCCCCTGCAAGTGGACTCCCTGCCCCTTCCAGCCCGGGCGGCGGGTCACAGTGGGGTCCTTTGTGATCCCCCCTCTGTGACACCCCACGGCACCATATATAGCCAGCGGGGCCATGGCCCTGCAGTGTCTGACAAGACAGCGACGGGACAGGGCAGGAGCACGGAGCTGGCGAGGAGACCCCGAGCGCAGCCCACGTCTTTCCCTGCCGCCCCTGGCAGCCTCGTGCTGCCGAGGTGTTGCCCTTAAGCTGCCCCCCCCCTCCCCCCCCCAAAACTTTCCTCCATTTCGCAGGATGGCGGAGAGACCCCCCAGCCACCCCAGGGTGGCCTGGGAAGAGGTGGGGGCTCCCCAGGAGAGCCGCTCTCCGCCAGAGCCCTACGAGGTGTCCACGGTCCAGCCGCTGCAGACCGGTGAGTGAAGGGCCCCCCGGGACTGGCAGAGCCGGGGCCAGCGAGCACGACCGGCTCAACGCCGGGACCCCATTTCCTCGGCACGCTGGCAGCAGGAGTCCCACGGGCAGGGACACAGTGATGCCTGAACGCCAAGGCTGCTCGGGGCTGGGAGCCGTCCCCGGCACAGCCTCCCTCCTCAGCCATGCCGAGCTTTTTCACCGATTGGGAAGCTTGTTGGCAAAGATGCTTTGTCCTACCGACTCTCCTGTGTTTCCCCTCCACGTAGGCGAGACGCTGCCAGAGGAGAATCCAGAGCATCCGGAGCTCCAACTGGGATGGGATTCTGAGAGCACCTGGTTGCTTTCTTCGCTCGACAGCAGCGACATGACCACGGTAATGAGCTCCCCCCTTGCTGGGACTCTTGTCCCTGGCATCCGCAGGAGGCTTGTGTGAGCAAAGGGACCCAGAATCAGTGGGGTTGGCATGGCCTTACTGTCCCTGCTGAGAGGGTTCCTGCTGTCCCCGAGCAGGGACTAGGCGAGGGTGGCACTCCAGTGTCCCAGCAGCAGCTCCAGCCCTTCTGGCCACCAGCCAGCCCTGGTTCTCTCTAGGGCAAACACACGGCGCCCATGATGCCAACCCTCCTCCCTCACCCTGGGGACCCTCTGCTCTCACCCTCTGCCCTGCAGAGACTGCAGCCCCTGCTTCCAGCTGTCCTGCGGGCACTGCTGACAGCACTGCCGGGCACCTCTTGCCAGAGCTGCTGGCGGTGCTCAGCCAAGAAGCACCATCAGGGTGCTCGGCGTGACATGTCTTTGCTCCCCTCCTTCCTCCCGTAGGTGTTTGGAGAATACCTCCAGCCTTCTCAGATGACAGACATTCTCCTCGTGGCCATTGAGGCCTTGACAGCAGACGACATCTACGACAGGCAGCTGGGCAGCAACATCTTGGATATGGCCATGAGAGACCCTGCCTCCTGGCTGACGGATGTAAGTGCCCTGCGGCTGGATTGCCCTGCCCGTGAGCCCTGTCAGCCCTTGTTCTTCCCTCCTTCCCTAACCCAGCTCTCTCGGGCACCTGAAGCCATTTCAAGGCAGCAGAGAGGGATGGGAAGGGCAGCAGTTTCGGTGGCAGCTTGGGAAATGGCTGCACCATCCTCACCTGTGTCCCCTCCAGGTGCCAACGATTGTGAGGTACACCCACAAAAACATGGAGCACATCCGCATGGAGCCAGCCCGGCACAGCCTGGATTCATTCCTTCTCCTGCTGACCAAGCGGTGCCCCAGGGAAGTGGTCAGGAGCCTGTTGAAGATCTCTCCAACATGCGACAGGTACCGGCCCCGACAGCCTTGAGGGCTCGTTCCCTGTGGGGAGAGGGGCCCAGGGACTCTCTGGCTGCCAGGCCCATGGAAAACTGCAGGACATCCCCCAGGAGCAGGGTCCTCCATCCCACCACGCTTCCCAGCCCCGGTGGGTCAGCCAGGCCCGCAGCAGCCAAAGCTGGCCAAGGCAGAGTCCCGCCACCACGCTCCTCCCTGCCCCATGGGGAACACCACCTCAGCCCCCTCCTGCCTAACCGGGCAGGGTCCCCGGGCACCCCAAGTGAGGGGGGTGGGCAGGGCCAGGGCTGCAGCACCGCCTGGGTCCGGAGAGGCTGGCCTGGGCACGGTGCAGTGGCCGAGGCAGCCCTGCTGACCGAGCGCTCTGGGTCTGCAGCGCTGCCCTGGCCATGTGGGAGGTGATGATCTCTGTGCCTTGGGCTTTGTGGAGTGTCTTGACGGAGCTGCTCAGCGTGCTCCAGGACCAGCGGCTGCGCAAGGTGTTCAGCTGTGCCGCGGAGGACGCCTGCATCTATCCCTTGGCTGTGAGTGACCTTCAGGGCTGTGCCTGCCTCCCCAGGGAAACAGGCACGGCCCCCTCCCCTTCCGTCTGCCTCCAAATGGCCACCTCCTCCTGTACATATGGACACAGCCCCGGAGGGTCAGCAGGGACCTGCCCAGCACCAGCCAGACCCCGTGCCAGACACTTGGGGCCGCCCTGTGCTGTTTTGGCCCCGGTGAAAAAACACGAAGCCTGCCCCTGCCCGGGCAGCACCCTGCTTCCCCCCTGCCTGCATCCCCCTGCCTGCATCCCCCTGCCTGCATCCCCCTGCCCTGCTCTGCAGCCTGGAAACCCGGGGCAGGGGCAGAGAAAGCAGCAGAAGCCCGAGTCAGGGCAGTTGCTGGGCCTGGGGCAGAGGCACGGCCTCTGCGCAGGCTGAGGGGGCTTCAAGTCTGGGGAGAGGAGACACTTACCACCGCCCACGTGTCGTGCCCCCTTTGTGCCAGCGCGGTGGAGGGAGCCCTGCGGGCTCTGCTGGTCTCTCACTGCTGTCTTCGTTTTAGCTGCTGCTCTGCGCCGACGTTGGAACAGAGGAGTTTGCTGCCCTGTACAAAGCCCAGAGGAACCTGAGGCATCCAAGCCCGGTGATGCTCTCGCTGGTGCTGAGGGGCCTCATCACGCTTTCAGAGACACCCGAGACGGTGAGCAGGGTGTAGTCAAGCGGAGCCATGTTGGCAGCCGGGGCCTGGGGCAGGGGGTAATGTGGTGGTTTGGCCTTGGCTGGGAGGCAGGAGGCGGGGTGAGGGCTCCAATCACCCTCCCTGCTATGGAGGGGCCTGGTGGGTGCCTGGGGAGCCCTCCAGGCACAGAGGCTTGCCAATCCACCTGCCCGCTTCAGGCCGGTCGGTTTCAGGGGGTGGCTGAGCAGGGGACACTGCTCTCCTGCACTCCCTTCCCTTCCTCGGGCTCTCCCCGCATCCCCATCAGTGGCCACTGCCTGCCAGGAGGCTGCTGCAGTGACTCCTGGGCCACCTGCTGGGAAGCCGGGCAGGAGGCTGGTGCTCAGCAGCCGGCGCATTTTTGCCAGGGTGCTCGTTCCCTGCTTCACAATAAGGAAACTGTGTGTTTCGTACAGGCAAGAAAAATACCGGTCCTGCTGCCAGACATCATGGAGACCCTGCAGGATGCCAACACTGATGTCAGGATGAAGGCCCTGGTACTGCTCAGGAACATGATGGGTCACATGAAGAGGGAGGAGGCCAGCGTCATCGCTCTGCAGCTGGCGGAGAAGCTCCTGCCCCTCTTTGATGATGTAAGGCTGCTGTGGGAGCCTCAGCCCTACAGATGGGCACCCTGCAAAGACAGCTGCCCTTCAGCCCAGCCCTGTGGGCAGCACTTGGGCAGGGCTCCCCTCCTCACTCCTCTTGCATGGCCTTTCAGGGCTTTGGGGCTGTTCAGCCACAGCTGCAGATCTGGCCCACAGCCCCTGTGTTCAGGATCCGACCCCAGAGCAGCCCCCCTCACATCAGACACGCTGATGCCCTTGCTCACTGTGGGCAGGGAGCGGCTGTTGCTCAAGTCCCCCTGTCCTCCTCACCACCAGGTGTCCAGCCAGGTGCGGGAGCTCTCCATCAGCTTCTTCGAAGGCGTGATGAAGACTGTGGTGGGGAGAAACGTGACAAAGATGAAGAAGAAAGTGCAGAGGGTCCTGCTCCCGCTCTTTCTCCACATGAACGACCAGATCGAGAGCGTGGCGAAGGTGAGTGACCAGCCACCCACTGGGGACGCCGGGAAGGGCGTGCCGACGCTGGCCTGGCATAAGGGGCGAGGGCTGCTGGACGTCAGAGTCTGGGAATGTGTGTCACCCCAGGGTCCCACTGCTCCCCTCCTTCCCTGCCCTGGGCCCACCGCTGCCTTCCTCCTTCCCCCCTGCTGCCTGCTGCCGAGGTGGATGGGGAGCGGGGGTCCCCTCCCAGCCCCGCTCTCCCCACTCAGCCCTCCTCCAGCACAGCCCAGAGGAAGGCTCCCTGCAGACCCAGCACGAGCAGGGCCGGGGAACCTGGCACAGGCATTTCCCAGACCTGCCCTGCCTGGTCCAGCAGGGCTCAGCAGCAGCCCCACGGCCAGCGAGCACACGAGTCCCTACGGGCTTCCCAGCTGTCCCTGCAGGTGTGGGAGGCCAGGGCTTTGAGCCCCAATCCCTGTCCCCCAGGGCTGTGCCCCAGAGACCCCCAAATGTTTGGGCCAGGGCATGTCCCAGCTCCCTGAGGGCAGGATCGCTGCAGAAACAGAGCCCTGCTCACCCCGATGCCCTTTCAGGGGGCCAGTGAACTTGGCCTCTGCAGAGGGGTGCAGCACTTAGAAGGGGTGGAGAGCCAGCTTGTTCCCCAGCCTGGGGCAGGGAGAATGGTGGGAAGGGAGGTGCAGCCAGAAGGGGACTGGCCCTGCATCCCGGGATCAAAGCTCTGCTCACCCGGAGCCTGGGTGTGGAGGAGCTGGGGCAGCCCCGGCTGGGGAGCCCAGCGTCCTGCTGGGGGATGCTCCTGGGACGTGCTGCTGGCTCCATCCTGCCCCAGTGTCTCTGGGGCTCCAGCCCTCGCTGCCTACAGCTGTGGGCCCACACCTCCTTTGCCCTTCGGCCTGCCCCCATCCCTGGCAGCAGCTCAGCAGCTCTTGAGGATCTCTGTTCTGTTGGCCGGCAGCAGGAGATACCTGAGGTGGTGGCTGCCCCGTGTCCCTGCCCTGGGCACTGAACCCAGTTCAGACTCTGTCCCCTGCTGCCTCTTCCCATAAGGGGCTGGGAACAGCTCGGAGCCTGGCCAAGAGGAGGAGGATGCCAGGGCTGCTTCCCTGGGCTGTGGTGCCATCTCCCAGCCTCTGCTTCTCTGCAGGCCTCTGGGAACACCCTCCTCGCCTGTGCAAAGTTCCTGGGATGGAGGAAGCTCAGCTACCTGGCCGAGACCCATCAGACACACCTGATTGGAGAGTGCTTGGTGAGGACAACCCCCAAGCCCCACGGCCGGGCCCCACGTGCCCGTGGGGAGGGCTGTGCAGCTGTGCCTCGCCTGCCCTGCTCCAGCCTGGAGCCCAGAGCCTGGAGCTGCATCCTCCTTCCTTGCCCTCAAGCACGCAGCCCCCAAGGGCTCTTCTCCAGGCCCTTCTCCCCTCCCTGCCCCCAGGGTGCTGAACAAGACCCTGGCACATGTAAGCCCTGGCACTGGGACAGAGGGGTCGCAGCACCCCCAGGCCCCCTGTGCCTGCGGCTCTCTCTGAACCTCAGCCCCACAGGGCTCCTGCCTGGGAGGGAGGGAGGGAGGGAGGGAGGGCACCGGTAGGAGGGACTGGTCCGGATGGCTGGGGAGGGTCTGTATGAGCCACGTGCCCTTGTGCTCTCTGCAGCTACTGCACAACAGGAGCAGGGTGGAAGAATATCTATGTCAGAGCCTGCCGTACCTGAAGGACGCTCAGGCCACCCTGCGAGTGGCGGCCATCAGGTTCATCGGTGAGCCACAGCCCCTGGGGTCCCTCTTCTGGCAGCCTGGCCCCGGTCCCCTCCACTGCACCGGCAGCAAGGGACAGCCCTGTGGCTGCCAGAGCCCCGGCTGCCCCGTGCAGGGCCCGCCACGCAGGTGGGCTCGCTGGGAGCCTTGCTCAGTCCCACCGCCCTCGCGTACTGTCCTTCCCTGGGGTCCGGCCTGCTGAGGGGGAGGAGGGGGTGCAGCCAGTCTGGCAGGGCCGGGGGCCGTGCTGCTGGGAGCGTGCTGGGGAGCAGGAGGTCTGACAGGAGCTCTGTGCCTAGGGCTTGCCGCACGGCACCTGAGGAACCGAAGCTTGGAGAAGCTCTTGGACATCTGCAACGGTGAGTAGGGGCGGTGCTGTGCTGGCCGGGGCTGGCGGGGCAGGGGACAGAGCCGGGGCAGGGTGCTGCCCTGCCTGGCCCCGCGCCAGGGCAACGCTCCAGGGGCAGAGGAACGTGTCAGGGGCACATGGGGCATTCCTGAGCAGCAGCTTCCAGCTGGTCTGTTTGTCCCACCTGCTCCTCCTGGCCAGGGAAAGAGATGGGTGGGGCTGGCATGGGCTGGAGGGGACTCCTGGGGGTCTCTGCAGGCAGTGGGGGTTCACGTCCGCTTCGCTTCCTTTCGTTGCAGCCCTCCTGCCCTTGGGGAAGGACACGGAACTCTCGGTCAGCTCCCTGGCAGTTCAGACCCTCTTCATCCTGACAAGAGATGTGCCAACATCAGGATGGAGCCTGCGATCGCTGTGCTGCTGGCCCTGCCGAGCCTTTGAGAGATTACGTTCTCCTCTCAAAAACGGCCGTATTTGAATATCTTGTTTTTTAAATAAAGCTGGAACAAGCAGCCCCGTCCCATGGTGTCCTTCCCATGGGGACCACCCTGAGGGTGCTGAGCAGACAGCGTCCTTCCTGGCCTCTGCCGCTGCCTGCAGGACAGCACACCCGGACCCAGGGTGTCCTTGCAGCCAAGCCCCAGCTGCCCCGCTAGACCACAAAGCCCCGAGGGGAGGAGGGGAGAAGCTTTAGCCCAACCTGCCCCTCCTGAGACATCCCAGGGCACGAAAAGGCACCCGTGCTCTGCCAAGCTGGCGAGTCGTCACTTGTCCCGGCATCAAACTCCTCTCTTGTACTGGGAGCTGGGCTGGTTTGGGCTGGGATGGAGTTAATTTCCCTCGTAGTAGCTGCTACGGGGCTCTGGGTTGGATTTGTGCTGGAAACGGTGTTGATAACACAGGGGTGTTTTCGTCCCTGCTGAGCAGTGCCTACACTGAGTCAAGGCCTTTTCTGCTTCCCACCCCGCCCCACCAGCGAGCAGGCTGGGGGTGCACGAGAAGCTGGGAGGGGACACAGCCGGGACAGCTGACCCCGGCTGACCCAAGGGATATTCCACACCACATGACGTCACGCTCAGCAATAAAACTGGGGGGGAGGTTGGCGGGGGGGCCGCTGGCCGGGCATCGGTCACTTGGTGGTGAGCAACGGTTTTCATTTGCATCACTTGTCTTTCCTGGGTTTTATTTCTCTCTCTTTGTCATCTTCCTTTTCATTATTATTATTATTATTATTATTATTATTATTATTATTATTATTTTTATTACTTTTATTAAACTTTTTATCTCGCGCGTTTTCTCTCTCTTACCCTTCCGATTCCCTCCCCCCATCCCGCCGGGGGGAGTGAGCGAGCGGCCGTGTGGTGCTCGGTTACCGGCCGGGGTTACACCACGACAGTCCTTTCTCCACCCCCTCTTCCGTGCCGATGTCATACCCACATCTTCAATGTCTACTACATTGCTTCCAAGACAATGTCGGAGGAGTTGGTGTTTTAACGAGTCTGTTCTCCTTTTGTTGTCAATGTTTTGGGAGTTAAGCTCATGGTACCATTGGGTTCCACTGGAACAAATGTTCTGGATTTCAAAGGTCTCCTCTTGGTGTCCAATGGCAGGGGAGATGGTCCATGAGCTCCCCTTCTCTCCTCAGGTTTCTTCATGTACGACAGGACTGATGGCATACGGCAGACTCTCTGGAAATGAATGTGGAGGGGTGAGGAGAGGCGAGGATGGGGACTCGCCACGTGCCCTGGGGTTGGAATGAATGGAGACTCAGAAGGTGCAACACCCTGAAAGGTGGCGTCCCCCCAAAGTAAAGCACTGGATTGAGGTATCCACAAAGGACTCTGCAGTGCCATGGGAGTCAGTGGGGAGCCAGCAGGCACAGGAAGGGGAGACTGGAGAGATGCGGGAGCTGCCTGAGGAGGCCCAGGGCTCTTGTGCTGTCCTGGGGAGTGGGGCTGGTGGGAGCAGAGAAGAGGTCAAATGCAGTTGGGGTTGCGGATCACCAACAAGATGACTGCAGGAGATCCTGGGAGTGACTGGCCTCTGTTTCCTTGTGGCATTTTGGCAAGCATCATCCCTGGGGCTGGTGGGGAGGCTGAGACCCCTCTCTGCCCCCCAGGACCTGCTGTGCCCTTCAGAGGGGCTGGGGCTGTTGCCGAATGGCCAGAGCTCTGCAGCACCCTGCGATGAGCACTGCAGTGGGACCAGCCCAGACTGGGCTGCTCCGCTGGGCTGGGCTGGACTGTGCTGGGCTGCTGTAGAGGGCAGGGGAGGTGGGAAGAGCTGGGGAGAGGCTGGGCTGGGCTGGAAAGAGCCCAGGAGAGGGAAACACCAGTGTTCCCAACGCTGTGAGAGTGTGCAGGGTGAGGGCACCCAGCAGGGTGCTCACGGTGCAGAGCCAGGCGTCGTGGTGAAGGAAGCAAGGCACCAAAGGTGCAGAAGAGAGGGGCCCGCTCTGTGCCATGTTCCCTGCACACCCCGGGGAAGCTGCCCTGGGAAAACTGTCCCAGGTCAGTCCCACACACCGGCCATTTCCATGTCTGGTCGTACACCCCAGCCCTGAGGAGGGACCTTTGCTGCTGCATGGTCACCTCTGTCCTCCTCTGGGGCCCTGTGATACCCAACTCCACCGCACTCATTAATAGAAAGGGAACCAGTTTCCTACTGACTCTTACGACACACAAGTCCCAGAGCTCTGGCCACTGCTGGTCTCTCAGCCAAGCCCTTTCCCAGACAACTCCAAAGAGATCAGGTGCTCATGGCCTTGTCCCTTGGATCTTTCCAACATTGAAAATCTCCATTGACTGAGGTCCCACCAACGGGCCTGGGCCCTTGCTCCACTGTTTCTCCCTGAACAATTTCTCAAAAACCCCAGCTCTCTCAGCCTCTGCTTCTCCATACTGTGCTCCAGGCCTCAGCCATCCTTCTGGCCTCTGCAGGACTCGCTCCATTCGGTGTAGGGTCTTCCTTGTGCTGGGAAGCCCCGTACTGGACGCAGCAGTCCTGATGCGGTCCTGTGGTGGGTTCACCTTGGCCAGCAGCCAGACAGCCACCCAGCTGCTCACTCCCTCACTCCCCTGACTCAACAGGACAAGGGGAGAAAAGAAACCAGGAATCTCATGGGTCAAGATAAAGTCAAGGAGATCAGTTACCAAGTACTGGCACGGGCAAAGAGGTGTGGACTTGCCGAAGATCAATTTAATGTATTGCCAATTAAAAAAGATGTGGATTGTGAGAAACAATGACAAAACTATTAAAGACCTTTGCCCTCACACTTTCTCCCAGGCTCAAATTACTCCATCGCTCCCAATTCATCTACCCTCCCCAACCCCAAGAGGAGCAGGGGTGGTGATGAAGAGGGGGTTAACAGTCAAAGAACATCTCTGCCGCTCCTTCCTCCTCACACTTCTCCCCTGCTCCAGTGTGGGTCTTGTCCATGGGATCCCACCATATTTGTGGTCAAGGCTCTGTGTTGTTCATTTCTTCCTGTCTTACTTCTTTATACTCCCAGAATCACGGCAATGTTGAGGTTGGAAGGGACCTCTGGAGATCATCTGGTTCTACCCCCCAGCTGAGGCAGGCTCAGCTAGAGCAGGTTGCTCAGCACCTTGTGTAGGTGGGTTTCAAATATCTCCACGGACGGACACTCCACAACCTCTCCAGGCAACCCGTTCCAGTGACTGACCACCCTCACAGTCTAAAAGTGTTTTGTTGGCGTCAGATGGAATTTTATAGACATTAATGCGACCCCTCCAAGACTTTTTTTCTCCAGGCTGAACAGACCCACATCTCTCAGCCATTTCCTCCTCTGAAAGACGCTACAATCCCTGAAACCAGCTCTGTGGCCCTTTGCTGGACTTGCTTGAGTAGGTCAACAGCTTT
This sequence comes from Aptenodytes patagonicus, assembly GCF_965638725.1. Taxonomy (NCBI): domain Eukaryota; kingdom Metazoa; phylum Chordata; class Aves; order Sphenisciformes; family Spheniscidae; genus Aptenodytes; species Aptenodytes patagonicus. The sequence goes on along the minus strand of NW_027472096.1, from coordinate 108,867 downwards.
CTTGTACTGGGGAGCCCAGCCCTGGACAAAACACTGCAGACGTGGCCTCACCAGTGCTGAGAAGAGGGGACGGGTCACCTCCCTCCATCACCCAGCAATGCTTTTACTAATGCAGCCCAGGAGGCTGTTGGCCTTTGCCGCGAGGGGGCATTGCTGGCTCGTGCTCAGCTTGTTGTCCTCTGGGAGGCCAAGGTCCTTCTCTGCAGAGCTGCTACCTGGCCGGTCGGCCCCCAGCATGATGTCCACAGTGTGGCTGGATCACAGGCTTTCTTCCCGCAGGGACTTTCTCAGCAGCACCTTGTCCTTCTTGGAGATCAGCTCCACCTCTGGCCCAGGCCCCACGGTGCTGCAGGGTCACCTGGGACAGCAAAGCCCTCTCCTGCCACGGCTGCACAGCCCAGGCCTCTTTCTCTCGGGCCTTGGGGACTGCAGCTTGTGCCCTCCTTGTGGGAACCTCATCCATCATGATGTCGCCACCTGCCATCCACTCCAGCATGCCTCTGCTGGGAAGCAAAGCCTTTCCACGCAAGGGGTCCAAGCTCTGCGCACCAGGTTTCCATGTGACAATCTGCCCTTGGCCACACCTGAAGTGCCACATCTCAAGTGCTGCAGCCCAAATGTCCACCAGAGCTCACAGCCTGGGCCACAGGCAGCAGGAGCCCCGTGTGCCACCACAGAGCTGTGACTTCAGTGGAAGAAGAGCTGAGGTGGGGAAGGACAGCTCCCACGGCTTTTGTGGTGGATGGAGAGACAGCACCTTGAGGAGAGACCGACAGGGAAGACAAGGAGGGAGGAATGCCCTGTGTGATGTCAGGGCAGCTCACCTGTATGGAGATATCCTATCTCCTCTCTGATACAGGCAATAGGTTAGGGGGGAGCTTGTGGGCGGGGGTCAAAGGAGAGACCAGGAAGGATGAGACTGCAGTAGTAGTTCTGTTTGCTTTGACCCCAGCCAGCAGCTAAGCACCACAGAGTCACTTGCTCACTCACCCCTTCCACCCCCAGCGGGATGGGGGAGAGAATCAGAAGTGCCAAAGCGAGAAAACTCTTGGATCGAGGCAAAGATGGTTGAATAAGTGAAGCAACAGCTGTGTGGGCAAGCAAAGCAAAATGAAGCACGCATTCACTACTTCCCCTTGGCGGGCAGACGTTGAGCCATTCCCAGGAAAGCGGGACTTCATCGTGTGTATTAGTGACTGAGGGAGAGAAATGCCAAGACCACAAACCTCCCCCCTTCCTCCATCTTTCCTTGAGACTTTTTGCTGAGCATGACATCATATGGAAGGGAATATCCCTCTGGTCAGTCGGGGTCAGCTGTCCCAGCTCTGTCCCTGCCAACTTCTTGTGCACCCCCAGCCTCCCTGCAGTGGGGGCAGAGTGTGAGAAAGAGAAAACCTTCCTGCTCTGCAAGGACTGCTCAGCCATAGCCAAAACACCCGGTGTGTCATCAGTGCTGCTTTACGAAGAAATCCAAAGCAGATCACCATGTGGTCTGCTGTGAAGAGAATTAACTCCATCCCAGCCAGATCCAGGACAGAGTTACAGGTCATAGAGGCAGGGTGAGGAATGAACAATGTCTTTTTTAAATGACCTGAGGAAACCTGTGGATCACAGACCTTGGCACTTAGGGGGGGACTCAGCCTCCCTGGTATTCCCTGGTCAAGTGAGACAGCAGGGTGCAAACCGTCCAGGAGGTTTCTTGTGGTGTTCCTGGAAAAGTTCTTACAGGGCTGCCAAACGGGTCACCCAGTCTGATGCTCCCCTGGACCTGGTACTCCCGAAAGAGGACGAGCTGGTCCGGGATGTGAAGACCAGTGTCAGCCTTGGCTGTAGTGACCACTGAAATGGTGGTCTCCCAGATCCCCAGGGACATGGGGAGGGAGATGAGCAGAGCACAGACCCCTGGACATCAGGGCATGAGAACTTGACCTGCTGAGGGCACTGGCAGGTGGGAACCCGTGGGGGCAGTGTCAGGGCCCTGAGAGCATCCATAGGCCTTCATGGCCCTGAGCAGCATCACCTGGGGCCTCCACCTGCCTCTCTGTCCAGGGGCCCAGGAGACCATTGAAGCAAGGCCTGAGTTTCAGCCCCAGCTTCATCTATGCTGTAGGTGTCCGGGTCTCCAGACACAGCCACAGACACAGCCTTGCCTGTCCATGCACCTTGTTGATTCGGACTTGCACAGTCACTCCCCAGCTTGATTCTTTATCGGGTGTACAATGGAATGACACCGTGGCCCTCCAAGTGCCAGACCCCAGCTGATTCTCAGAGGCCTAGGGCCGTTCTGCTTCCTTTCTTCCCATCACTGGGTCCGGTTTTGGGAGGAGAGCAAGGAAAAGCAGGTGAGGTTTCTGGGTGCCAATGACTGAAAGGGGGGAGCAGAGCCCTCACATGTCAAATGATCTAAGGCTCTGCTAGTTCAAAACTGTTATCTTCTGTTCCTTTCTCGGAGGCCTTAAATCTTCTGCAGGACCCTGGAAGCGCTGAGATCCCTCCACCTCCCTCTCTTTTAGCAGTGAAGTTGACAGTACCCAAGTCAGAGGTTTTGTTTCAATTCTGCTTCCAGCCTAAAGCCCCCCATGGTCTGGAGATATGCCAGGAAACTTGCAGGAGTAGCCCGCTCCTCTGGACAAAGAGGTGGATGTTCCCAGGAATCTCTGGAGGAATGGTGTCCCGATAGCTGTGTGCACGGAGCTGGTCAAATGCCTGTCTCCTTTTTTTGAATGGGGGCTTAGATGCCTGGTTCATGGGTAAACTCTCTCTGTGGATGCTGACATGGACTGAGTGACCTGGTCTGACCTCAGAGCTGGCCCTGCTTGGAGCTGGCCATTGGACTACAGACCACCTGAGCTCCCTCCCACCCTGAATTGTCCTATGAGCACATGACGCCGAGACCCTCACCTCCAGCTTTGTCTCTTCTTGTACGGTGTGTGGCAAGGCACAGGCTCCTGGAAGGGCTGGTGGGAAAGAGGCTGCTGGGGGTCTCTTGTCCGGCCTCCAGGCTGGCTGTGACGTTGTGGAGCAAAGAAGAGCTCCAAAGGTGGAGATCACAGCAACGCTCCTCTAGTCCATTTCATTTTCCGAAGGCTCAGCCTAAAGCTCCCAAGAGGCCGTTTGTGGCTGTTGCCTCTGCCATATCTTTGGCCACTGCAGAAGAGAGCTTGGCTCCGTCATCGCTCCAGGTAGGTGTAGGCTCCTACTAGGTTGCCCCATGCCTCCTTCAGCAGCCTAGAGAGGTGCAGTTCCCTCAGACTCTCCTCACAGCTCGTGCTTTAGGCCCCCAGCTCCATCTTGGCAGACCTCCTCTGGACCCTCTCCAGTTTCTCCACGTTCCTTTTGAAATCTGAGGCCCACTGGCTCGTATGGCACCGTCCTGGTGCCCAGGCCCTTCTCCTCAGGGCACTCCTTAGCCAGACAGGTCTCTACCCATCCTGCTGCATAAACCTGTTGTGCAGCATGTGGGCTGAGATAGAAAACAGATAATAGGCCCCAGCGTTTCTTGCTGAGCGTGACGTCATACGGTATGGAATATCCCTCTGGTCAGTCGGGGTCAGCTGTCCTGCCTGTGGCCGCCCACCAACTTCTTGCCCACCCCCAGCCTACTCGCTGGGAGGGAGCAGAGTGAGACACAGAGAAGGCCTTGACACTGTGCAGACACTGCTCAGCAACAGCCAAAACGCTGCTGTGTCATCAACACTGGTTTAGGCACAAACGCAAAACACCGCACCACAGGGGCTGCTACGAAGGACGTGAACCCCATCCCAGCCAGACCCAGGACACTTGAACCGGGGCTCCAGAAATGGACACAGTAGTGTACTGGTGGCCAAACAAGGGATGAGCAGGGGCAGACAATCCCTTCCCCCACTCTTCTGGCGAGGCTCCTCTTTACACACCCCAGGACACTGCTGGCCGCCTTTGCCACCACGTCACGCTCCTGGATTTATTTTTGCCGTCTGTTCCCCAGCACCACCAGGGCCTTTTCCGCAGAGCTGCTCCCCAGCCAGGCAGGCCCCTTCCCCTGCCACTGCAGGGTGTCACTCTATCTCCCCCAGGCGCAGGACCTGCTCTTTGTCCTTTGGTTATTTCATGAAGTTCCTGACAGGACAGTCCTCCCGCCTGCCAGGTTTCCCCTGAAAGGCATCCCGAAGGCACAGGAATGGTCCTCCCAAGTGAGTATCATTGAAAACTGTGGTGAGAGCTGCCTCCTCCGCGTCATGGATACAGGTGTGAAACTGCACAGGGCTCAGGAGAGTCCCCTGTGCCGCCTCACCAAACCCCGGTATGTCCCCTGGCCTCCAGGTAGAGGATGGCCCCTTCACCACTGCCCTCTCAGCCTCATCATCCAACTGGTGCTTTGCTCCTCTGTTTGTCCATCCGTCCAGACCGTAACGGTCTCACTTGGGTACAAGAATATTGAGGGAGACCATGCCAAAAGTCTTGCTGAAGTGGAGGTAAACGACATCACCTGGTGTCCCCTCATGCACAAATGCAGCTCCTCCATCGTGAAGGCAGCCAGGTTGGCGAGGCATGGTTGACCCTTGGTGAGTCCACGACGATGCTCTTCTCTTTTAGGTGCCCAGGGATGTCACCCAAGAGCACTCCTTCAACGCCTCCCTCCTCAACAAAGTGAGCTGGTACAGCCTGGGGTTCCCTGGGTTCCACTTTGGTCCGCTTGCACAGATGAGTGCAACACTTGCTTCTCCTAACTCACAAGAGACCTCTACCAATCCCAGGACCTTTCAAAAGGGATATTCCACAGAAATATCCATCTTGCCCTGTAACTTCATGTCCACTGTTGTTCCTGTGATACGGTGTGTTTAGTTTCTCTAATCTTTCTTATCATTCCACCTGTCCTGATACAATGGCCATTTCTAAGGTCATCTCTGCAGGTGCAGACTCTCTAGACAAAGGCCCCTTCCATTATTCTCTCATTTTCTCCTACCCTTTTTCTTTGTTCTTTCAGATAACTCTCACCTACCCAGGTGCTGCTTTGAGCTTCAGGGAGTCAAAACCTTGCCTGTCTTTCCGTTCTCTAATTGTCTCTTCAGCCAAGTCTTTAATTATGTTCATATCTAACTTTTTTGTATCTACCTAAAACATTTCTCCTGAGATTATCCCTTGTGGAAAGGCAACCTCATTAGAGACAGCTTGTGCTTAGCGTGTGGTTGAGGAGGGTGTTTTACTGTTTAGCAAACTTTATCATGTTTTGCTTGTCTTTGCTTGCAAATAGGAAGAAATCTTCTGTGGCCTGTGTGCAGCCAGTTCTCGAAGGAGAGCAGGAGGGAGCTGGTGCAACGGAGCTGTAACATTCAGCTCCAGAGTTCAGTGAAGTCTGATGTAAGGCAAACTGACGCAAGTCCCAGGGGGCCAATGAGAACAATGGTGGGGTTGGGGAGGTGGGGATCGAGGTTGTCCATCCGGCGTCAGACCTCAAAGGACTGCTGTTCCTACCTGCCCAGGCCTCCTGAGGAGACACTCTGCATCAATATCAATTGCAGAATGCTTCTATCACCTCTTCTCTACAATGAAAAGAAATAAAATATCAAACAAATTACAAAAATTACAAAGTTTTTTTTATTAGGTGCCCTTTGAAATCTTCCTCTTTCACCACACAATGAAATGACTCCAATGAGCTGTACAAGCCTGGAAGACCTGAAGAAAACTACAGGAAGAGAAAGAGCTCGTTAAGGCTCTCTGTCTTTTAATGAGACCCATGGAGTATTTGGTGCTGAGTCCTTGAAGCTCCCATGATGAGAGGAGATTGAACACACCTCTCCAGAAGTCCAAGTCAGAAGCAAAGGAGTACTGAAGTATGACTGGGTCCCCCTGAGGACCATTCCTGACAAAGCCTCCCCATGGACTCGTTAGAGCAGGTAATTGGAGGCTGTGATTGCAGGTAGGCAAAGGCACTGTGCAGGCAGCTGTGATGCTGAGAAAAGCCTTGGTTGTATTCAGAAAGCAGAAAGGCCAAGCCCTGACCCCCAGGCCCTGAGAAGGCAGACCCTGTCCCTCACGCGTGGCTCAGGGCTCTTCCTGGGGGCAGTGGGATGTGAGGGTGAGCAATGCCAGGTGTAGAAAAACCGTACAACCCCTCCAGTCCTCCCCAAGCAGGGGAAAGGAAGAAATGCAGTCCAGAGCCTCAAGAGAAAGTTCCTCCTTGTAGGCCTCGGTGGTAGAGGCAACTGCCGTAGCCAAGGGGACAAAGACCTCGGTTTTGATGGGCCTTTCAGCCTTGCCAGAGGCCGAGGCCGTCTCTACTGCAGGCTGTCCTACACTGTCCCATGCCTGCACCTCTTTCCCTTCAGGCTGCTGACACCCTTCCTGCTTTCCCACCTACCTCTCACCCCAGTGTATCTATATCTTCACTGTTGTCTCTCCAGCCATTGTTGGCTTTTTCTTGAAAGACAAAGCCATGGGCTGATCCCGACGCCCTCTGGGTGACCTCTTGCACCACAAGGCTACCCTTGGAGTGAGATTTCTTTTTCCTCACCTCCAGTCTGAAGCTTCCAAGCTGCAATTTGTGGAGGTTTCCTTCTCTTCCCACTACCCAGAAAAGCTCCATTATCTCAGAAACCACCCTTCAAATAGTTCCAGGCTACTGCTATAGAGTCCTGAGCCTCTACTTCACCAGGCTAAAGAACCCCAGGTCCCTCTGCCTCTCCACAGAGGCCTCAAACCACATCCTGGCAGATGTCCTCTAGGGCCGCTCCAGCTCTTCCCCATTCCTCCAGACCAGGGAGGCCCTGGTTTTCCATTTCTAGGATCCAAGAAGAAATTCCTTTCCTTTCCTTTCCTTTCCTTTCCTTTCCTTTCCTTTCCTTTCCTTTCCTTTCCTTTCCTTTCCTTTCCTTTCCTTTCCTTTCCTTTCCTTTCCTTTCCTTTCCTTTCCTTTCCTTTCCTTTCCTTTCCTTTCCTTTCCTTTCCTTTCCTTTCCTTGCCTTTCCTTGCCTTTCCTTGCCTTTCCTTGCCTTGCCTTGCCTTGCCTTGCCTTGCCTTGCCTTGCCTTGCCTTGCCTTGCCTTGCCTTGCCTTGCCTTGCCTTGCCTTGCCTTGCCTTGCCTTGCCTTGCCTTGCCTTGCCTTCCCTTCCCTTCCCTTCCCTTCCCTTCCCTTCCCTTCCCTTCCCTTCCCTTCCCTTCCCTTCCCTTCCCCTCTTCTCTCCAGGAAGATATGGGAGGGCTGGAATTAGGTCTCCCCAAAGCCTTCTCTTCTCTTCTCTTCTCTTCTCTTCTCTTCTCTTCTCTTCTCTTCTCTTCTCTTCTCTTCTCTTCTCTTCTCTTCTCTTCTCTTCTCTTCTCTTCTCTTCTCTTCTCTTCTCTTCTCTTCTCTTCTCTTCTCTTCTCTTCTCTTCTCTTCTCTTCTCTTCTCTTCTCTTCTCTTCTCTTCTCTTCTCTTCTCTTCTCTTCTCTTCTCTTCTCTTCTCTTCTCTTCTCTTCTCTTCTCTTCTCTTCTCTTCTCTTCTCTTCTCTTCTCTTCTCTTCTCTTCTCTTCTCTTCTCTTCTCTTCTCTTCTCTTCTCTTCTCTTCTCTTCTCTTCTCTTCTCTTCTCTTCTCTTCTCTTCTCTTCTCTTCTCTTCTCCTGACTCGGCACCTTTGCAGCAAAGGCAGACAACGCCATCCTGGGCTGCAGGAGGAAGAGCACTGCCAGCAGCTGGGTGGGGGTGATCCTTCCTCTCTACTCAGCCCTGCTACAAGTGCTCTTGCTCACTTCCCTCAAGCTTTTCTACATTGCCACCTCACGCGCACTGCAGCCAAAGCTGCCCTCCGCATCTTCCACCAGTCCTGCCTTGTCTTCTGGTGAAAAACAAGTCCAGGAGAGCATCCCCCCATGTCGGGTCAGGGATTACCTTCTACCTTCCCTCCTACCGAGGCCTTTTAGCAGAGGTCCATGGTCTTCAAAGTCCCCAGCGACTACCAGGTCCTAAAACGGTGTCCCTTCCTCCAGCTGTCTAAAGGAGACCTCACCCTCTTCCTAACCTTCCTCAGGCAGTTCAGGGATCCTGACCATAAGAGCATTGTCCATGGAGGAGTCAGTGATCCACAGAAGAGTAAACCTGAGTGGACCCGGGCCTGTGCTGCGCTGTGCTGGGCTCCACGTGCAGCTTGGTCTTCAGGCTGTGTTGTGCTGAGCATGTCCCTGGGTCACAGGACCAACTTGATGGCAAGAGAGAAATCTGCAGGAAGCTCCCACCTGGGACTGGCCAGGAGGCCCACTGCACCTCCTCAACGTTTGCCAAAAACTGCAGCAACAGATTTGCACATGAACATCACGTCTCAGGGCAGTAGAAATGATGACTAGAGGGTTTTTTCCCTGTTAGGAAACCTTGAAAGAGATCACAGGAGCAGATTCAGAGATGGAAGCTGCACAACTCCCTGCACCACTGTCAAAGGCTCTGGCACCTGAAGGGACGTCAGATTGCCTACACGATCCTCTCTTTGTTCAGAGTGTTTCTCTAACAAATGGCATTGTAAGGAATGCCTCGCAGAGTCTGAGTGCCTTTCTCACTGGGGACATAACAAACCAGAACCTCCAGGTACAAAACAACCACCAAGTCACGTGTGCCTGCTGCTGGCTCTCAGGTTCTCAGCCAGAAGTGAATGTCACGGTCACCAGCCCAGCCCTGTGCCTGCTGATGGCCAATCACTCCAGGAGATTGGAGACAAAATGGCCTCACACTCGCCTTCACGGCCACGTGCCTCCTCCTGGCCTATGAGCTTCTCAGACACAGTTGATAACATCATCACATCCCGAGCCATCAGCCTTCTTGTGGCCTATCGGCCGACTTGACAGACGTAACCTCACCATGGTCTTCCAAGCCACGTGCCTGCTGCTGGCCTTTCAGCTTCTGGGACTGACATGGCCAAGCTGTGTGCCTGCCCCTGCCCACTCAGTTACTCAGGTGGAAAGGAAGTGACAACCCATATCCAACGCCTCTTCCTGGAGAGGCCTCCCAGCTCATTAGGGAAACGGCTTCCCACAATCCACGGACCAGGCAGGTGCCTTCTGCTGGCCTATCAAGGACGCTGGCAGATGTGAGCCTAACAGCAAATATCCCAGCCATGAGTCAAGGGCTGACCGAGCAGCTACCTCAGAAAGAAGTGACCTCCCCGTCCTTTACCAGCCATGTTCGTGCTGCTGATCAATCAACTCCAGAGGCAGAAGGGGCATCACAGTCACCTTCACAGCCACGTGCCTCCTGCTGGCCCATGAAATTCTGAGGTACCGCTGACCTCATCATAGCATTCCCACCCCTCTCCTCCTTGTGGCCAGTGAGCTAGTCAGATTCCTCACAGTCCTCTTCCACTGCCTTGAGAATGCTGTGGGACCTCCTGAGCCCTGCTCTTCCCCCAAGGGTCCAAACAGCAGAAGTTCAGGCTAGGAGAGGGGTTGAAGGTGAGCTTACAAGGGAACGAAACAAGCAAAGCCAGGGCCAGTGGGGCAAGAGCAGAGCTGGGCTGTTTGTCGAGGAATGTATGAGGATGATTAAAGAGAAGAACTTGGGAGGGGGAAAGAGGGAAAAGGAAAAGCAAAAGTTCAGCTCAGGATATGATGAGGCGGGTCTGGGGTAACCTGCCTGTCCGCCTTGAGTCAGTGAGTTGAGTGGGACAAAAAAGCCACACCTGAGTGGGTCACACTTATGTCTGCTTACCTCTGTGGTCCTGGGGAACCAGGACCTGTTTTTTTTTCCTGGAAGGAAATGCACACTCACTCATGCTGGAAGGGACCTCGGGAGGTCTCTAGGCCAAGCCAAATCGCAGTCTGTGGAGAAAGGGAAATGAGGGTTGGGCTGTTTGCATGCCAGGCTGTGTTCGTGTGAGATGTATACCTGTACAGACACACAGACGGGACGGGTCCCTCCCGGAGCTGGTCTTAGACCCTCCACCTCTCTAGGAGCTGGCCTCAAGATTCCCTCATCCCTCCAGGTCCCCCATGCACAGACAAGCACACACACACACACACACAAATGGCTCTCTCCAGCACCGAGTCATAGACCATTGAGGCTGGAAGGCAGCCAGCTTCCCCCTTCTCTGTGCTTCCTCTTCATGCTTGACCTTAGTCAGGAGCTCCTTTCTCAGCCATGCCAGCATCCTGTCACCCTGGCGTGACTTCCTGCATGTTGGGGTGGAGCATTCTGGATCATGGAGAGGTGATCCTTGACCATCAAAGAGCCTTCTGCAGAATCTGCCTGGCCACAGGCATCCCCTGCTCCAAGGTTATCAAAATTTCCCTCCCTAACTCTTAGGCCAATCAGTCTTTATACTATGAAAACGTATTCACTTTCTGAAGATGGAGATATAGCTCACGTTGTATACTGATTTATCACGCTTGAGTAAGCAAACTAAAGGACACCAGCTCATCAGAAGGACCAGAAGAACAGCCCTGCCCTGGAAATGAGGGCTTTGCTTCTCGGAACCTTAGAGCTGTCCGTGAAGGCTGAAAGAGACCCCTGGACAACCAAGATAACGCCAGTACCCTAGTCCCTCTAACACACCTTTGAAACTCTCCCAGTCTCTAGCAGCCCAGATAAGTAACTACCAATAGACCAGCTCCAGGGACGCCTGGATCAATAGACAAGCAGCGAGAATGCTGATGGCTGAGGAGGCTGCAGAAAAATAGTTGCTTTGTGAAGTTTTACTATGATGGTTATCAGTACTGTGTGTGTGTTAATTAGTGATTGGTCAAATCACGTTGTACCTCAATGCTTGACCGGTATAAGAACCCTGTCTAAAACCACATTTGAGGTACCCCAATTTCGCTCAGACACCTCATGCGCATGAATAAATGCTTACCCTTGTAATTCCGTGCTTTGTGTCCGAGCTTCTCTCCTCGGACAGCACGGGCCAGTTGCACATTTTCCTAACACAAGTGATTCATGGCCACTGCACTGTGGCAAGGTCTCTCCCTTCTCCATGCAGGAGATGTAGGGCAGTCCAGGAAGACAAGGCACATCACACCGGGGTCTCCGCTCATGTGCCTGCCCTCTCAAACTGCTGTTTTATCTCTTCCCCAACCTTTACTCACCCCCTTGATTAGACAGTCAGGGAACAGACAAACAATTTTCATAGGGGGCCTCTCAGCAGCACCTTGTTGTTCATGGAGATCAGCTTCACCTTTGCCAAGGGCCCTCAGGGGCAGCAGAGACACCACTGAGAAAAACCTTGTTTCTTGCCAGGGCTGCAGTTCCCAGCCCTGTTTCCCTCTGGCCTTGGGGACAGCAGGATTTGCTCACACTCGGCACTCAATTTCAGCTTGAGCTTCTCTGCTGTGAAGCAAAGCCTTTGCACACAGAAGGATGTCGACGCTCGGTACCAGGTTTCCTTTAAGGCGAGTCAGAGCTTGGCCTGGAGCTACACCTGAGGTGCCACAGCCCAGATGGGCACCCATGCCCTCAGCCAGGGCAGCAGACAAGCGGAGCGCGAGCCTGTGCTTTTTGACATCGATAGAGTAACAGCCACAGCGCGGCTGGACAAGGCACACAGCGTGGAGTGCTGCACTGGATGGGTATCGGCTCTTCAGGAGGGACAGGCTGGAAGGATCAGGAGTGGGGTTCCCTGAAAGTGAAGACTTTAACGGGATGTATGGAGCTCCTCTGTGGGGCGGGGGAAGAGTTTGGTGATCCCTTGTGAGGGAGGGTCAGAGGAGACCCAGTAAAAGCGGCCTCTCATGGTGGGAGATAAGGGACCCACAGTCAGGGTGAGGAAGCGGGTACAGTCTTTTTGAAGGATCCCAAGGAAGCCTCTGGCTGTAGAAGCCTGGGTCTCCCTGGGGCCTGCAATGACCCTGGCAATTTCTGAAAGGGGAACACAGCAGCATGCACAGTCCAGGTGGTTCCTGGAGCATCTTAGGACAACAAGCAGAATGGAAGAGTGCAGATGTTGGACCTCAGAGGAGCAGACTTGTGCCTCTTCTGGGGAGTTTCAGTGGGGATCCAATAGTCAGCACCACTGAAGGGCAGCAGAGCTCAGTACAGCTGGTCTCCAAGGACAGCATCCTCCAAGCAGAAGATTTGTCTCTATCAAAAATCTGTTTGGAACCTGAAAGCGAATTCCAGGCAATCATAACGAGCTTTTCCTACTTCAGGAACACTTCCAGGAGAAAACAAAGATACTGACTGGACACTGCTGGATTTAGGAAGAGTAGGTAAAGACAGACCTGAGATCCTCCATGTCCTTTTTGCCTCAGACTTCACCAGGAAGGTCTCCCAGGCCTTTGTGCCTCAAGGCAGGACTCTGGAGGAGAACAGCCAACGGAGGACAGGAGTCAAATCAGGGGCTACTTGAGCAAACTCCACCATTACCAGGACATGGGAATGGACGGGTCACATCCAGGGGTGCTGAGAAAGTAAGACAATGTCACAGTGAGGCCACTCTCTGTCATCTTTGAAAGGTCATGGAGACTGGCGGGACTCCCTGACAGCTGGCAAAAAGTAGATGCTGCACGCATCTTTCAGAAAGGTCCAGGGAATGAGCTGGGGAGCTAAAGGCTGCTTAGCTTCACTTTAGATGGGGAACGTGTCCCAGAGCATGTCCTCTGGGATTGCATTTCTGGGTGCCTGAAGGAGAAGGTGACTGGGTGAACTCAGGGAACATGTACACTGGTGGTGGTTTGGCACGTGGAGGGCCGGGGTGTTATGCCATTGCACAACCCCATAAAGATTTGACCATCTCCAAAAAAGGGACGGTATGAGGGAAGTGCCAGCAGGTGGGGCCATTGCTTGACAGCAAAGAGATACAAGCAGCATCTATCCAACTTATCCAGCCTTCATTGCTCCCAGCTCCATTTAGATATGAGATGTAGATGTGAAATGTGTTAGAAGAAACATGTCCTCAGAACACGGTTTCTCCATGCAAAGTGCTGGGGTGAAATGTGGTTTTGGAAAGGGCTGCCTAAACCTGTATTTCCAAAGGGGGTGAGAAAGTGCCATCAGCTTGCTGCTCCGTGTCATGTCCTATGGAAAAATTCATGAGACTTTACAGACCAGCACCAAAGATCTGAAAATGCAGACTTCCTGACCACTTCTCACACCCAGGCCTTTCCTGCATCTGTTTCAACTTCTGCCTAACCTCTTCCTCCAGGGCTTGACTCAGTTGCCCACACCGAGGGGGCAACTTCTTCCAGGATCCGTGGGAGCAGCTGAAGCCTCCACAAGGGACTGGGGAATGTGAGCCAGGACCGACAAGAGCCTTTCTGGAGCAGGAGCTGGTGGACAGACAGGGGAGGCCAGGGCATCTCAGTGGAGACAACCCATTTCTCTCCTTGGACCAGAAAGGTAAGCCTGGGCAATTGCACCCGAGGTGTCCTACACTGTAGCAGGTCACTCTCATCCCTGTCTTCACCTACAATGGAGTCACATGTAACTTACCCTGCAGCGAATGACAAATGAGGGGATCTGCGTGTTCCAGAGTCTACTTGAAGATGCTCCTGAGCCCCTGACATTTTGGGAGCAGTGCAGCTTTAGCTCGTCAAGAGAGAGCATTTCATTCCCTCTGCCTCTTTGCTTGCCTCTGGGAATGGAGGGAGCTTGTGACTCCAACGTGTGACTCACTGTGTGCAGAGAGCGACTATGGACAGAGTCCGGGACAGGAAGAATTTTGGGGGGTCTTGGGATGATCTGTGCTTGACACAACAATGGGTTTGCGATTAGCCTAAGGCCGTCCAGAATGGAAAGTGAACTTTGGTGGAGGTAACGTGGACTCACCATGCAGCTGAGGAAGGTCTTTTGTTTATTGAACTGGGCCTTCCTTTGGTTTTCTTTGTTGGCAATTAAGAAACATCCTTCCGTGTCAGCTCCTTTTCCCAGTAAAGCAGGTGGGAATTGGTGCCCAGGAGGGGAAACATGCAGCTACAGACTTCAGTGGGGAAAGCTCAGGTTGGAACAGGCTGCTCTAAGTCCTAGTTGCCTGGTGAGAGAAATGGTGGGGTTGGGGCAAAGACTGTCCGTAGAGGGTCTGACAGAAAGGGTCTTGACTTCCATATTCAGGCTCCATTAGGAGACGTTCAGGATCAATATTGTCTGGAGATTGCTGATATCACTTAATGTGTGTAAGAAGGAATACAAAGAAAAAATTAAAAAAAGAAAGAATCCTAACTTGTTCTTGTTTAGTTTTGAAATCTATTGGCTTCTGAAATCTCTCAAAAGAACCCCATAAGAACTGAGGGATTTAGGAACACTACGCACAGACACTTGGCTTGTTGGGGCGTTTTGCATGTTAATGAGCCCTCTAGTGGCAAGATCCTGCAGGTCCTGGCAGACTGAAGAAGCCTCTAGAGAAGTAAAAGTCAGCAGCAAAACTCGGAGTTCCTGAGGGTGTTGGCAGGCCCCACTGATGCCCATCACTGGAGAGACCATGGAGGGCATGACCAGAGAAGATTCCCGTCCCTGGGGACTGGTGAAGCAGAAAGTCAGAAGCACTGGTTACAGGTGGAAAAGCCCATGTGGAGGTGGCTCTGAAAGCCTTTGATGCATTTCCTCAATCAAGAGAGCAAAGGCCTGAGCCCTGTCCCCTGGGAAAGGGGATTCTTCCCTCATGGGAGTCTCGGGGCTTTTCCTGGGGGCAGTGAGAGGTGGGGGTGTGCAATGCTGAGTGCAGGACAGCGGGAGGACACCTCCCAGCCTCTGTGGAGGTGAGGGGGCCACAAGGCACTGGGAACATAAGGAACTGCTGTCCTCTCATGGGTGGTCAAGTTTTCTGAGGATTTGCCAGTGCCTGTGAGTTCCCAACAACACCTCCCCCAGCTTCTTCCAAAGCCCTGCTAATGCTCCCCTACCACCCAAGATGTCCTAGCACCCAGGCTTGCTTGAATGTTCACTCCATCTGCCAGCACTGACCTTGGCCAATCTGGCAGCTGTGTTACAAAGCCCTGTGTCCCAAGCCCCTCCAGAAATCTCCAGGACTCTTTGCACACTCTTGTGGTCTCCTTCCAGGGAATACCAGGGTAATTCAAGTCCTCAAGGAAACGTCAGTGGGTTCTTTGTCTCCCACCACAATGGCACCCTTACCAGTCTCTCCTCTGACCCTCACCCACAAGGGCTCACCCAATTTCTTCATCCCAGAGAGGAGCTGAACACATCTAAGCAGCTCCTTCACACCCAGGACACCTCCCTCCTCATCTTTCCAGCCTCTCCCTCCTGGTGATCCTGTACCCAGCCATCACAGCACCCCAATCCTGTGAGCTGTCCCAACACGCCTCAGCTGGTATTCCCCCCAAGTGGAAGGAAGAGATTGCACGCAGAGCTCCAGCTCCTCCTGGCTGTGCCCCAGGCTGAGGGCATGGGTGCATGTCTGGGCTGCAGCACCTCAGCTGTGGCATGTGTGGGCTGGGACCAGACTTGGAACGGGGAAACCTGCTATGAGGCGCCCAAGACCTCAAGTGTGCAAAGGCTTTGCTTCAGGGCAGAGACATGGTGGAGTGGAGAGCAGATGGCAATGTAAAGAAGAAATGAGGTGCCCACAAAGAAGGCAAAGCCTGCTGTCTCCAAGGCCAAAGAGAAACAGAGCTGGGCTGTGCAGTCCGAGCAGGAGAGGTGTTTGCTGTCTGAGGTGT
This sequence comes from Aptenodytes patagonicus, assembly GCF_965638725.1. Lineage (NCBI taxonomy): Eukaryota > Metazoa > Chordata > Aves > Sphenisciformes > Spheniscidae > Aptenodytes > Aptenodytes patagonicus. The sequence goes on along the minus strand of NW_027472096.1, from coordinate 93,323 downwards.
CTCTGCAGGCTCTGAGGGCTTGTGGTGGAGGTGAAGCTGATGTCAGGAAGGAAGAGATGATGTTGAGAGTGTCCTTGGGTGTGGACCTCCTGCGATCCCGGCACAATGAAAATCATTGGCCTGATCCATGATTGTGACATCGAGGGGATGGTTAAACGATGGGGGAGAGAAGAACTGGCAGAGATTGAGAGGGAAGGCACACGAGTGGGGGGACCCTGGTGTGATGTGCTTGGCATTCATGCACTGCCCAGCATCTACTGGATAGAGAAGGGACAGACCTTACGTCGCTGCAGTGGTGGGATTCGGTCACTGGCCCAAAGGCTCCGAATTTGTCTGAGATGCCCTGGGTGGTGCTTGTCACACAACTAGTCTGAATGGGGATCGGGTTCTTGTACAGGACCTGTGCTGTCCATGTCAGCTGCATGCAGTTGTGCTGGAGCGCCCTGGCATCTCACATAGCGCTACAGGCCTGTGTTTGGAGATTCAATTAAGATTCAGGTGCCCTGAATTAGTTTAGACAATGAGAGTGCAAGGGATGCACTTGACAAAACTGCCATTCTACTGGAAGGACATGTAGAAAATGGAGCTGATGGAGAAGAGAAAGGGAGAGGCTTAGCTCTCCCCATGGCACATGACTCCATTTGGTCAGCTGAATACCTCTCTAGGCTGCCCAGGACATAAGGAATATGTACAGGTTCAGGTGTCCTACATGTGGGCATGTGATGTCATTTCACCTGGCACAGTTAATTTCCCAGCAGCCCCCAAGAAGATGCCCCCAGATGCTGCCCTGTCTCTCAGCATTGCTCCACTAGAGCTCGCAGTCACCTGCACACATCTTAGACCACCCCCTGAACCTCAGATGGCACCAGGTGTTGGGGTCTGAACAGCTCCCTCCTGCTCTCTAGCTCCATTCTTGCCATGGGAGCTGAGACATGGAGCTGACATGTAGGTGCCGATTGTGTGCCCACCTGAACTGATGCAAGAGGAATCCCACCTCCTGTGGGTTGTGGTCTGCATGGGAGGGAGATGAGACCCCTTCCAGCCCCAGGACTACAGACCCAGGATGAGATGCCTCCATTGACTCTGCTGAATCCCTTCCCTCAGCAGGGGTAAAGGAGATCCCTCCCTGTCACTGTCTGGGTGTCCTGCCTGATGATGAGACAAGAAAAAGGGATTATAGGACCTAACTCTGTCTCTGGGAAGAGAACTGACAGAGCAGGAAAGAAGTCTCTCTGCCCAGCTGAGGGAGGGAACATCAGTGATTCCTTCAGCCTGTTTCACAGCAGGTTCCCCTGGAGCCCCAGGGACACCTCCTGGGAGCCCAGAGGGGGCAGGGAAAGTGCTGCCCTGGGCTGGTCCTCTGCTGCTGAGCTGGGCTGGGCTCCTGGGATGGAGGGAGCTCATGGCAAGCGGGCAGCGCTGCCGAGAGACAGCTCTGCCCAGGAGCAGCTCCTCTGCAGAGCGCAGCAGGGCTGAGGGCACTGCCTGCAGGCACCGAGGGGAGAGGAGCGAGGCAGAGAGAGAAGGCAGCGTGGAGTGGGAGGAGAGCTGAGTGTCCACTGTGGGAGAAATGTTCACAGCCCTTGACACAGTAAGTCTCTGGCTGCAGGGCAACACAGCTGCGGTTCCTGGAGAGATCTCCTAAAGCTGGCACATGACCACAGCTTATGGAATCTGTCAGGAGGACTCTCAGTGTTTCTCTAGCGTAGAGGAGGAGGAGGTGTTGCAGAGCAGGGCTTCCCTGCTGCCCTTTCAGAGGGACAGGGCATGAGGTTTCCCTTCTCCCAGGGAGGGCTGCAGGGCTGTGAAGGTGGGTGTGCAGCCAGGGGTGCCCAGGGCTGTCCTTGCGAGCAGGGTCCCTGCGCCCCAGGGGGCTGTGTGCCAGGGCAAGGGACTCTGCCGCCTGCCAGGGTCAGCACTCAGCCTGCCCGGGGCACTCCCCACGGTGCTTTGGGGAAAAGCTGTGGGCGGAAGGAGCGACCCCCAGCAGGGCAGGGTCCTTCTGCTGTCGAGAGGGTGCTGTATGGGTCAGGGCTGCTCAGAGCTCCAGATCATTTCTAAGGCATTTCTGAGGAAGTGCCTTAGAGAAGGCCCTGGAGAAGGCCCTGAGACCCCAGTTCTGGTTAGCACTTTTCTGAGCTGCTCCTCAGACCCTGCACACACAGAGATGCCCTTGGGCGGTGTCCTGCTGCCAAGAGGGGTCTGCACGGCAGAGTGGAGCACGCAGCGGGTTGGATGGAGCCTGTGAGCACTGGCAGGGAGGAGACATGGGGACAGAGAAACATCTCCTGGCAGGGACAGCTCCAGGCAGCAGAGATGGGCAGGGAGTGAGAGGGGAGCTGGTCCCAGCAATGCTGGGGGAAGGGGGATCTGGGCACCTCCCTGCCACCCCCTGCCGGGCCAGACCCCTTCCCCGGAGCAAGCCCCTGATCTCCTCTCCCACACAGCAGAGCTCTAGGGAAAATGAAGTAGATTTTGTTCACACTAGTCTAACATAAATATTTTACTGCCTTTTCCTCCTTGGACAGTGCTGATGCCCAGCAGGACCAGATGTCCAATGGCAGCTCCATCACCCAGTTCCTCCTCCTGGCATTCACAGACACGCGGGAGCTGCAGCTCTTGACCTTCTGGCTCTTCCTGGGCATCTACCTGGCTGCCCTCCTCGGCAACGGCCTCATCATCACGGCCGTAGCCTGCGACCACCGCCTCCACACCCCCATGTACTTCTTCCTCCTCAGCCTCTCCCTCCTCGACCTGGGCTCCATCTCCACCACTCTCCCCAAAGCCATGGCCAATTCCCTCTGGGACACCAGGGCCATCTCCTACCCAGGGTGTGCTGCACAGCTCTTTTTCTTTGCCTTCTTGCTAGTAGCAGAGTATTGTCTTCTCACTGTCATGGCCTACGACCGCTACGTTGCCATCTGCAAACCCCTGCACTACGGGACCCTGCTGGGCAGCAGAGCTTGTGCCCACATGGCAGCAGCTGCCTGGGGCAGTGGGTTTCTCCATGCTCTGCTGCACACGGCCAATACATTTTCCATACACATCTGCAAGGGCAATGCCCTGGACCAGTTCTTCTGTGAAATCCCCCAGATCCTCAAGCTCTCCTGCTCAGACTCCTACCTCAGGGAGGTTGGGCTTCTTGTGGTTAGTGCCTGTTTACATCTGGGGTGTTTTGTTTTCCTTGTGGTGTCCTATGTGCAGATCTTCAGGGCCGTGCTGAGGATCCCCTCGGAGCAGGGACGGCACAAAGCCTTTTCCACGTGCCTCCCTCACCTGGCCGTGGTCTCCCTGTTTCTCAGCACTGCCATGTTTGCCTACCTGAAGCCCCCCTCCATCTCCTCCCCATCCCTGGACCTGGTGGTGTCATTTCTGTACTCAGTGGTGCCTCCAGGAATGAACCCCCTCATCTACAGCATGAGGAATCAGGAGCTCAAGGATGCCCTGTGGAAACTGGCCCAATGGACGCTGTTTCACTGACAGTGAAACCTCCCTCCCCTTCTCTGCACATTTCCCAGAGTTTATCTTAGGCCAGGAGTCTGCTGTTTTCCCTTGTGATCATCCTACTTATAGATATTTTCTGGGTTTATACTGCTTCTCGTGAGGCTTGATCTTATTGTGTCTGACCCTTGCACAACGCTGTCTCAAATGTCACCTGTCCACATGCAGCTCTTCAGTAAAAGGTTAGCTGCCAGGTGCAGTGCCTGAAGGCTGAGCTCTTCCTCCAGATCTGCTGCCAAGAAAATGTCCAAGGAATTGGTCTTTTAAAGAGGCTGTTCTCCTTTTGTTCTCAATGGTTTGGGAGTTAAGCTCATGGTACGATTGGGTTCCACTGGACCGAAAGTTCTGGTTTTCAAAGCCCTCTTCTTGGTGTCCAATGGCAGTGGAGATGGTGCATGGGCTCCCAGTTACTGTCTCTGGCTGCTTCACTTATGACAGGATGGATGGCAGATAGTAGTCTCTCTGGACATGAATTTGGAGGGCTCAGGAGAGGACGGGGACTCGCCACGTGCCCTGGAATGGGAGTGAATTGAGACACACAAGGCGAATCACCCTCAGAGGTGAAGTTCCCCCAAAGCAGAACACTAAATTGAGGCACGCACAAAAAAGGACTTTGCCATGGGAGTCAGTGGGGTCCCAGCAAGCAGAGGGAAGGGAGACTGGAGAGATGTGGGAGCTGCCTGCGGAGGCCCAGGACTCTCATGCTGTCCTGGGGAGTGGGGCTGGTGGGGATAGAGAAGGGGGCAAATGCAGTTGGGGACACCCTACAATATGAATGCAGCAGAGCTAGAGGTTGACTGGCCTCTATTTCCTTGGGGCCTTGGGGGCAGCATCAGCCCTGGGGCTGGTGGGGAGGCTGACCCCCGTCTCTGCCCCCCAGGAGCCTTCAGAGGGCTGGGGCTGCAGTTAAGGGCCTAGAGTTCTGCAAGACCCTGCAGTGGACCCTGCCATGGGGTGAGGGAGGTGGAGAGATCTGGGGAGGGGCTGAGCTGGGCCCAGAAAGGCCTGGAAGAGCTTAGGGACATGGCTTAGTGAACATGGTGGTGTTGGGTCGACGGTTGGACTCGATGATGTTAGAGGTCTTTTCCAACCTTAATGATTCTATGATTCTATGATTCTGTGATTCTATTATTATTATTATTATTATTATTATTATTGTTATTGTTATTGTTATTGTTATTGTTATTATTATATTCTATTTCAATTATTAATCTGTTCTTCTCTCAACCCACGAGTTTTCTCACTTTTACTCTTCTGATTCTCTCCCCCATCCCTCCAGGGTGGGGAGAGTGAGCAAGAGGCTGTGTGGTGCTCAGTTGCCGGCTGAGGTTAAACCACGACACCTAGTCAGCCATCAGCTGCCTGTGTCAAGAAAGGGAGGGGTGAGGCAGGTGAAAGGGACCTGTCTGGGTGCTGGCTCTGAGGACACCTCTGTTACAGCCACCCGACCTGCTGTGGCAGGCAGGAGGGCAGGCCACGCTCATGGACACCCTGCTCAGCCCTATCTCCCCTGGAGCAGACCTGACACCAAGCAGCATGGCACCTCAGAACCACACCTGGGACTTCAGCTTGGCGGGGGTTCGCCTGGGAAGAAGAGCCCAGGAGTGAGCTCATAGCCAGGCTGTGTGGGGGCTGATCAGGTGCCTGGAGGACAAGGCAATGAAGGAACCAAGGGATTTGAAACTGTGGAAGAGTGGAAAGAATCCCAAACAACGGTTGTCTAAAAGAAGGGGAGACAAATCCCAGGTGGAGAGTCCATGGCACATGGGAAGGCACCAGAAGGAGAAACTCCTTGCTGTCCACGAACACCGGGAATGTCTTGAACAGTCACAGGTGGCATTCAGCTTCCCTGAGGCCAGAAACCTACGAGTAGGATCCTAGGATGATACGGTTATTGAGGTTCAGAGTAGACCTTGGGAGGTCTATAGAAAACCCCTCTGCTCAAAGCAGGGTCAGGTATATGGTCAGACCTGGTTTCTCAGGGCTTGGTCCATCTGGGTCTTGAAAACCAGCAAGGACCAAGGACTTCACAAGCTATCAGGGTGACCAACGCTTGTTCCAATGCTTGCTTCCAATGCCTCATGGTGAAAAGATGAGCCTGCCCCACCCCCTGCTGTGGGGTGTCCTTCAGCCATTCCTTCTCCAGGCTGAACAAGCCCAGCTTCCTCAGCCTTTCCTCACACAGAAAGTGATCCAGCCCCCTGACCATCTTCAGGGCCCTTCCCTAAATCTGCCCCAGCTTGCCGGCACCTTTGCAGTACTGGGGCTCCCAAAACTGGACACAGTGTTCTGGATGTGGTCTAACAAGTTCCACGTGGAGGGGGAGAGCCCCTTCCCTCCACCTCCTGGCCGTACTTCTGGTCGTACAGCCCAGGGCCCTGCTGTCCTCCCTTGCTGCCAGGGCACGCAGCTGCCTCCTGTCCAGCTCCCTGCCCACCAAGACCTTTCCCACAGAGCTGCTCCCCAGCCAGGCAGCCCCCAGCCTGTGCCATTGCCAGGGTGAGTCCCCTCCAGGGGCAGAACCTGACATCTGTGGGATGTCATGAGGTTCCTGTCAATACGTGCTCTCCTCCTCCTTGAGCCCTTTCACTGAGCAGAGGCCTGGGAGACCTTTTGAGCAAAGCCTCGGGCACTAAAGGCATTGAGTGCCTCAGCCTTGTCTGTGTCTGCTGTTAGGAGCCCTCCCTCATCACTCAGCTGCATGTTCCTTGTTCAGCCTTTTACTGCAGACACAGTGACTGAAGCTCTTCATTTTGCTCTTGATGTTGCCTGCAGCCCCCATCAGCTCCAGGTGAGCTTTGGCTTTCCTAAACGCATACCCGCATGCTCAGGTCATATTTCTAAATTCCCCCTTCGTAGCCTGTGCTTGCTTCCACCTCCTGATCATTGTGTGGTAGCACCCATCTGTGACGTGTCCCTGAGCCAGTGCAGCCCCAAAGCCCAACACATGCCCCCACATCCCCACTCATCAGACACAGCACAGGGCAGGGTATGTTTGGGGTGGGGAAACGTTCCCCCTCCACAAGTCCCCGTGGCAGCCCAGCCTGGGCTGGCCCCATGGCAGTGCCCACCACAGCGTGCTGCAGAGCTCTGGGCACTCACCGCACAGCCCCAGCCCCTCTGGAGGGCACAGCAGGTGCTGGGGGGCAGAGAAGGGTCAGCCCCCCACCAGCCCCAGGGCTAGAGGCTCACCAGGGAGTGAGAAAATGGAGGTTAGTGAAAATGAAGAACTCCTGGTCCAGTGTCCAGGAGATCCCCACCACAGACTGCCTCTGCCAGCTCAGTGCCAGCCCCTCTCCCCACACCACCACAGGAGTCCTGGTCAGGGGACCGAGCAGCCTGCCCCGAGGGGGTGCCTGCAGAAAGAGGTTTCTCGTTCTCAAGGGCTCCTCCCTGCAGGCACAGAAATGCTCCCTTGCTCTTCTCCCTGGACATCCCTTTCCCCAGGTGAGCATGTCCAGGCTGGCCTGGCCAGCCTGTCTTGGTTCCCAGCCCGTGCTCTTCACAGGGCCTTGACCTGGCAGGGCTGCTCTGAAAAGACCACGTCCTGCGGTTGGCCATGGCCATGGCTCCAGGGAAGCAGCAGCCCCGATGTGAAGGTGGCAGAAAGGATCTGTCCACTGAGGCAGCGAGGGGCAGCCCCAAGGTCCACAAGTGCTGCTCCTCCATGTGGCAGCTGGGCTCATGGCTCCTTGACCTCTCCTGTGTGCGGGGGCTGCACCCCCAGCTCCTGAGGAGATCTAAGAGATGGGAGCAGAGACAAATAATATTCTGCTGGACTCTTGATTGTCTTTACCGACACAGGGAGCCTGGCTCCATATGTACATGAGGTCTTTCAGGTCAGAAAACACTGCTAGAGGGGGAAGAATATTATTATTTAAGTAGAAGGAATACATGAAGAATAATAAACCAAGAGAAAAACAAGGCACATATGAGCAAAAGAGCATCCGAGCTTTTCCTGAGGATGATGGACACCTTATTGATGCTGCAGTAGTCCGTGTTCACAGAGTTTGTGCAGGGCATCCTTGATCTCCTTGTTCCTCATGCTGTAGATGAGGGGGTTCACTGCTGGAGGCACCACCGAGTACAGAAACGACACCACCAGGTCCAGGGATGGGGAGGAGATGGAGGGGGGCTTCCGGTAGGCAAACATGCCAGTGCTGAGAAACAGGGAGACCACGGCCAGGTGAGGGAGGCACGTGGAAAAGACTTTGTGCCGTCCCTGCTCAGAGGGGATCCTCAGCACGGCCCTGAAGATCTGCACATAGGACACCACAAGGAAAACAAAACAGCCGAAGAGTAAACAGGCAGTAACCACAAGAAGCCCAACCTCCCTGAGGTAGGAGTCTGAGCAGGAGAGCTTGAGGATGTGGGGGATTTCACAGAAGAACTGGTCCAGGGCATTGCCTCGGCAGAGTGGGAGTGAAAATGTATTGGCCGTGTGCAGCAGAGCATGGAGAAACCCACTGCCCCAGGCAGCTGCTGCCATGTGGGCACAAGCTCTGCTGCCCAGCAGGGTCCCGTAGTGCAGGGGTTTGCAGATGGCAACGTAGCGGTCGTAGGCCATGACGGTGAGGAGAAAATACTCAGCTGAGATAAAAAAGACAATTAAAAAGAGCTGGGCAGCACACCCTTTGTAGGAGATGGCCCTGGTGTCCCAGAGGGAATTGGCCATGGCTTTGGGGAGAGTGGTGGAGATGGAGCCCAGGTCGAGGAGGGAGAGGCTGAGGAGGAAGAAGTACATGGGGGTGTGGAGGCGGTGGTCGCAGGCTACGGCCGTGATGATGAGGCCGTTGCCCAGGAGGGCAGCCAGGTAGATGCCCAGGAAGAGGCAGAAGGTCAAGAGCTGCAGCTCCCGCGTGCCTGTGAATGCCAGGAGGAGGAACTGGGTGACGGAGCTGCCGTTGGACATCTGCTGCTTCTGGGCATTCAAACTGCCAAAGGAGATAAACCAGAAAAATTCAGAGAAGCTTCTCTGAGCAAAACTTAATTCATTCATTGTGAAACACCCGAGGGTGCTTTTCTTGCCTGGGGGACTGTTCTGCAGCTCCGAGGCTTCAGCTCTGGTTTGTGCTGGCTGAGGGCGCGGTGCAGAGCAGTGCCCTCTACCCGTGGGCTCCTTCAGGGTCAGCCCTGCTTTACAGCAATGACACATGGAGGTAGCAACAGCCCAGATAATTTGGAGGGAGGGTTCCCGGGGAGGAGTTCCCTGGGCTGCACCAGAGCGGAGGGTAAAAAGCTCAGAAGGATGCTTTCTTCCACCGAGGAGGGGGGGAGATGAGGTGCAGCAAATGTGTCTCATTACCCTGTGTTTTAGACTTCAGACACCCCCATCCAACTTGGGAAATGTTCTTGGAAAGGGTGAAATCCCCCCGTTGCCCCTTTGCTCTCAGTGTAAACCTCCGTCAGTGCTCACGTCCAGGAGGGCTGCTCTGTCCATCAGCCGGGTGCCCAGCTGCCCTGTGCTCGCACCGCTCTCAGCTGGAGGAGGACCACACACAGAGGTTGCTCTGAAAAAGAGATTGGGCTGTACTGGGAGCAGAGGGGTCCTGTTCAACGTGGAGATTTAAAACCACCTCTCCTTGCCAGCAGAGCGATGCAGAGTGTGATGAAGAGGACAGGACAGGGATGCTGATTCGCATGGGCAGATCAGGTGCTCTCAGACATCACAGAGGTCCGACAGGAGAGCGATGCCCTTCTGGAGTGATGCTCACAGCCTCGCAGGACTCCCTGTCCAGCATAGTCAGGTGCCTTAAGGTGGTGTCTGCTAAGGGAAGCAGCGTCTCATTGCCCAACCTCGGACTGCAGTGTCTCCAGCCTGGACAATTAAGAGAGGGCTTGGGCACCTTGGTCCCATGGAGACACCTCCAGGGCAGCGCCCTCCAGGGCAGCGTCAGAGCAGGCACTCAACACCCCCACCCCTTGCGCCACACCACCACTGTTCTGGCCAGGGACCCCAAGAGCAGGAAGAAGAGCAGCACAACCAGGTGGAGAAACAAAGAAAGACTCTGTGACTCTCCTCCTAAGGGAAGCAAGGAGAGGAGAGGTGGCCGGGCACTCGGCAAAGCCTTCTCCTTACCCAGCAGAGCGCAGCCCCTCCCAGTTAGCAAAATCCCAGGGCAGTCGCTCTCAGCCCCTTTGCTCTGCTGAGGCAAGTGGCCACGTGTCAGGAGAGATGCACCTCTGCCGTGCTAGAGCTCTGGCTGCAGAGGAGGCAACTCCTGCCCTGGACCACGCAGCCTTGAGGGCAGAGGCTCTGCTGGGTGGGAGACGAGACCAGGGCTCTGGCTCAGAGGAAGGCGTCTGCGTTGGAGGGGATGACAGGCAGCTTTCCAAATTCTCCCTCCCGTGACATTTCTGGTCGGAGCTGCGTAGAGCTCTCTGCCCATGTGTCTGCTGCCTGGAGCTATCCCTGCCGCAAACTGTTCCTCTGCCCTCAATTTTTCCCCTGTCTGGGATCACAGACCCCATCAGCAACTACTGTCGGCTCAGCTCTGACCTGAAGAAACCTCCCCGTTTCAGGCACTCTCTAGAGATTCTCCCCGTTTGCAGGCAGTAAGGAGCAGGTCAGACAAACCCCGATGAGGGCAACAAAGGTGATGCTGGTGCTCTCCGTAGGTAGAGGAGTGGATGAAAGCAGTTTACTTGGCTCCTACCACACGCACTGATCCCTCAGTGTAGCGGCTCAGGACTCTCAGTCTCCCTCTCCAAACATAGCAGCGCCTTTTCCCTGAAAGAGCAGGAAACTGAGAGCATAGACTCCGGAAAGCTCTTCACCTTTAAGGCATCCCCTGCCTTGATCTTCCTCTGGAAAAGTCCCCTCTGAAATGCCCTGGGCAGCTCTGGGTGCACACCCTGGCTTCACCCCTTCACGCTTGTCTAACATGAGCCCCTGGACTGGGAGTCCTCCCGACGGATCCTGTAGGCTACGATAGCTGTAGGAGACCCTGCCAGGAACCGCAGCTGCATTGCCCTGCACCAAGAGACTTACCGTGTCAAGGGCTGTAACGATTTCTTCCTTTGAGCTCTCCTCTGTCCTCCCACTCCAGACTGCTTTCAATCTCTCTCTGCCCTACTCCTTTCCTCTGAGCCCTGCCACGCTTTGCAGAGGAGTTGTTCCTTGGCAGAGCCGTCTCTCTGCAGTGCTGCCTGCTTACCCTGAGCTCCCTCCATCCCAGGAGCCTGTCTCAGCCCAGGAGGACAGGACCTGCCCAAGACGTCACTTTCTCTGCCCCCCACCCCACGCTGCGCTCCCGCCAGCTGTCCCTGGGGCTCTCCAGGATCCCATGTGGAAAGAGACTGAAGTAATCACCGATGTGGCCTGTCTCACCTCTGCAGAGACATTTCTTCCCAGCACTGTCCTTTCTCCTCTCAGAGACACCGTGAGGTCTGACAATCACCCTGCCTTGTCCCGTCATTAGGCAGGGCACCTGGACACTGACAGGGAGGGATCTCCTTTACCCCTGCTGAGGGAAGGGAATCGGCTGAGTCAATGGAGGCATCTCATCCTGGGTGTGTAGTCCTGGGGCTGGAAGGGACCTCAGCTCCCTCCCATGCCTGCCACAAACCCACAGCAGGTGAGATTCCTCTTGCTTCCGCAACGGTGTCTGTTCAAAATAGGCACCTGCACTCCTTTTCCATGGTCCCATGGTCATTGGTGGAGATGGAGAGCAGGAGTTCACACACAAACACCTGGTGACACTGGAGGTGCCAGAGGTAGTCCACGAGAGTGGAGCAGGACTGAGAGAGTGGGAAACACCTGGGGGCATCACCCTGCAGCCTGGTGAGGATGCCAGCTGAAACGACGGCAGATGCCCACATGTAGGACATCACCACCTGTCCCTCCTCACGCTCTTCAGGGCCGCCTAAGGAGGTGTTCAGCTGACCAAATGGAGTCATGTGCCCGAGGGAGAGTGAAGGCTTTCTCTTTCTCCCCTCCCTTAGCTGTATTTACTGGCTGTCCCTTGTCTGTAACAATAGCTGTCTCACACGTCCCCACGCAGCCTAACCGAATTCAGGGCAGCCGCTCAGCTAATGGCCACGTACAGGCCTGTAGTGCTGTGTGAGACGCCGAGGCTCCCCAGACATCCATAGCCCCGTACTAGCTACTCTGAGGAACATTAACTCTATCCCAGCCAAAACCAGCACACCAGGGTGCCCCTTCGCTGATGTCGGGGAGCGCTCCATGTCTTCCTGACTACAGCAGCCAGTCAAACACAGGCGGTACAGTCAGGGCAACAGGTTCCTTCTCCTGCTGCAGGCTGCACAGAGCAGGTACACAGGGCTGCTGGACTGGGACCCCCAGGCGTCCCCGCCTCATTTTTCAGCCGTACCTTCTACTCCCCCTTTTCCCCTTTTATTCTGACGCTCTACTTTCCAAGATTTTGGCTGGCACCAAATATCCCTTTATATTCTCACCAGTTTCACCCCAGGCCAACTAGGTTTCTCCTTTCACGGCCTGCCATCTCCAACAGCTTCTCACTTTCTAAAGCGGTGAGTTGCACCTCAAGCCAGGGTTGATGAAGACAAAAGTGAATGAGAGCTTCTGTAAGCAATGAGACGGCAGACACCATCAAAAAATGTCTATTGTCTCCACTGCCCACCTTAGAAACCTCGAGAAATCTCTAAAGGCACAAATAAGGAGCAGCTTAGAAGCTGTTCACATCAGTCGGGCAGGTTTGGATCCCGGTGAGATCCATGTGTTTAGAGAAGACTTTTCTGAATGACTCCTCAAGTTCTCCGTCTCTCAGGCTGTGGGTGAGGGCCTTGATGAAAGATGTTAAGGCAGCATAGAGAGACTATTTCTTTCAGGCTTCCTCTTCTGACAGTATCTGGTACGCGCTACACACTGTAAGAGTCCCATCGAGAACTGTATCCCCAAGCAGGGATTGGAGGAGAGGAGCAGGCGTAAACAACTTCTGCTTCCTGGTGCTGAGAGAGATTTTCAGAGTGGGGGAAAGGACGTAACTGTGAGATGCCAGAAACTGCGGAGATGTGAAGAGAGCACGACACGGAGGGGGAGAAGCAGAGGTCTCGCAGGGAGGTCCTGGGGCCAGGCCTGGGGCGTGTGAACACAGGGCTCTGGGATGAGCCAAAGGGTACAGGAAGGTCCTGAGGGGACATAAAAGCAGATGGGGGCCTGGGGGCACCCCGAGAGGACCCATGGGCCAATGGTGAGCTGGCTCCCTACCCCCTGCAAGTGGACTCCCTGCCCCTTCCAGCCCGGGCGGCGGGTCACAGTGGGCTCCTTTGTGACCCCCCCTCTGTGACACCCCACGGCACCATATCTAGCCAGCGGGGCCGTGGCCCTGCAGTGTCTGACAAGATAGCGACGGGACAGGGCAGGAGCACGGAGCTGGCGAGGAGACCCCGAGCGCAGCCCACGTCTTTCCCTGCCGCCCCTGGCAGCCTCGTGCTGCCGAGGTGTTGCCCTTAAGCTGCCCCCCCCTCCCCCCCCCGCAAACTTTCCTCCATTTTGCAGGATGGCGGAGAGACCCCCCAGCCACCCCAGGGTGGCCTGGGAAGAGGTGGGGGCTCCCCAGGAGAGCCGCTCTCCGCCAGAGCCCTACGAGGTGTCCACGGTCCAGCCGCTGCAGACCGGTGAGTGAGGGCCCCCCCCGGGACTGGCAGAGCTGGGGCCAGCGAGCACGACCGGCTCAACGCCGGGACCCCATTTCCTCGGCACGCTGGCAGCAGGAGTCCCACGGGCAGGGACACAGTGATGCCTGAACGCCAAGGCTGCTTGGGGCTGGGAGCCGTCCCCGGCACAGCCTCCCTCCTCAGCCATGCCGAGCTTTTTCACCGATTGGGAAGCTTGTTGGCAAAGATGCTTTGTCCTACCGACTCTTCTGTGTTTCCCCTCCACGTAGGCGAGACGCTGCCAGAGGAGAATCCAGAGCATCCAGAGCTCCAACTGGGATGGGATTCTGAGAGCACCTGGTTGCTTTCTTCGCTCGACAGCAGCGACATGACCACGGTAATGAGCTCCCCCCTTGCTGGGACTCTTGTCCCTGGCATCCGCAGGAGGCTTGTGTGAGCAAAGGGACCCAGAATCAGTGGGGTTGGCATGGCCTTACTGTCCCTGCTGAGAGGGTTCCTGCTGTCCCCGAGCAGGGACTAGGCGAGGGTGGCACTCCAGTGTCCCAGCAGCAGCTCCAGCCCTTCTGGCCACCAGCCAGCCCTGGTTCTCTCCAGGGCAAACACACGGCGCCCATGATGCCAACCCTCCTCCCTCACCCTGGGGACCCTCTGCTCTCACCCTCTGCCCTGCAGAGACTGCAGCCCCTGCTTCCAGCTTTCCTGCGGGCACTGCTGACAGCACTGCCGGGCACCTCTTGCCAGAGCTGCTCGCGGTGCTCAGCCAAGAAGCACCATCAGGGTGCTCGGCGTGACATGTCTTTGCTCCCCTCCTTCCTCCCGTAGGTGTTTGGAGAATACCTCCAGCCTTCTCAGATGACAGACATTCTCCTCGTGGCCATTGAGGCCTTGACAGCAGACGACATCTACGACAGGCAGCTGGGCAGCAACATCCTGGATATGGCCATGAGAGACCCTGCCTCCTGGCTGACGGATGTAAGTGCCCTGCGGCTGGATTGCCCTGCCCGTGAGCCCTGTCAGCCCTTGTTCTTCCCTCCTTCCCTAACCCAGCTCTCTCGGGCACCTGAAGCCATTTCAAGGCAGCAGAGAGGGATGGGAAGGGCAGCAGTTTCAGTGGCAGCTTGGGAAATGGCTGCACTCCAGTGGAAGCACCATCCTCACTGTGTCCCCTCCAGGTGCCAACGATTGTGAGGTACACCCACAAAAACATGGAGCACATCCGCATGGAGCCAGCCCGGCACAGCCTGGATTCATTCCTTCTCCTGCTGACCAAGCGGTGCCCCAGGGAAGTGGTCAGGAGCCTGTTGAAGATCTCTCCAACATGCGACAGGTACCGGCCCCGACAGCCTTGAGGGCTCGTTCCCTGTGGGGAGAGGGGCCCAGGGACTCTCTGGCTGCCAGGCCCACGGAAAACTGCAGGACATCCCCAAGGAGCAGGGCCCTCCATCCCACCACGCTTCCCAGCCCCGGTGGGTCAGCCAGGCCCGCAACAGCCAAAGCTGGCCAAGCCAGAGTCCCGCCACCACGCTCCTCCCTGCCCCATGGGGAACACCACCTCAGCCCCCTCCTGCCTAACCGGGCAGGGTCCCCGGGCACCCCAAGTGAGGGGGGTGGGTAGGGCCAGGGCTGCAGCACCGCCTGGGTCCGGAGAGGCTGGCCTGGGCACGGTGCAGTGGCCGAGGCAGCCCTGCTGACCGAGCGCTCTGGGTCTGCAGCGCTGCCCTGGCCATGTGGGAGGTGATGATCTCTGTGCCTTGGGCTTTGTGGAGTGTCTTGACGGAGCTGCTCAGCGTGCTCCAGGACCAGCGGCTGCGCAAGGTGTTCAGCTGTGCCGCGGAGGACGCCTGCATCTATCCCTTGGCTGTGAGTGACCTTCAGGGCTGTGCCTGCCTCCCCAGGGAAACAGGCACGGCCCCCTCCCCTTCCGTCTGCCTCCAAATGGCCACCTCCTCCAGTACATATGGACACAGCCCCGGAGGGTCAGCAGGGACCTGCCCAGCACCAGCCAGACCCCGTGCCAGACACTTGGGGCCCCCCTGTGCTGTTTTGGCCCCGGTGAGAAAACACGAAGCCTGCCCCTGCCCGGGCAGCACCCTGCTTCCCCGCTGCCTGCATCCCCCTGCCTGCATCCCCCTGCCTGCATCCCCCTGCCCTGCTCTGCAGCCTGGAAACCCGGGGCAGGGGCAGAGAAAGCAGCAGAAGCCCGACTCAGGGCAGTTGCTGGGCCTGGGGCAGAGGCACGGCCTCTGCGCTGGCTGAGGGGGCTTCAAGTCTGGGGAGAGGAGACACTTACCACCGCCCACGTGTCGTGCCCCCTTTGTGCCAGCGCGGTGGAGGGAGCCCTGCGGGCTCTGCTGGTCTCTCACTGCTGTCTTCGTTTTAGCTGCTGCTCTGCGCCGACGTTGGAAGAGAGGAGTTTGCTGCCCTGTACAAAGCCCAGAGGTACCTGAGGCATCCAAGCCCGGTGATGCTCTCGCTGGTGCTGAGGGGCCTCATCACGCTTTCAGAGACACCCGAGACGGTGAGCAGGGTGTAGTCAAGCGGAGCCATGTTGGCAGCCGGGGCCTGGGGCAGGGGGTAATGTGGTGGCTTGGCCTTGGCTGGGAGGCAGGAGGCGGGGTGAGGGCTCCAATCACCCTCCCTGCTATGGAGGGGCCTGGTGGGTGCCTGGGGAGCCCTCCAGGCACAGAGGCTTGCCAATCCACCTGCCCCCTTCAGGCCGGTCGGTTTCAGGGGGTGGCTGAGCAGGGGACACTGCTCTCCTGCACTCCCTTCCCTTCCTCGGGCTCTCCCCGCATCCCCATCAGTGGCCACTGCCTGCCAGGAGGCTGCTGCAGTGACTCCTGGGCCACCTGCTGGGAAGCCGGGCGGGAGGCTGGTGCTCAGCAGCCGGCGCATTTTTGCCAGGGTGCTCGTTCCCTGCTTCACAATAAGGAAACTCTGTGTTTCGTACAGGCAAGAAAAATACCGGTCCTGCTGCCAGACATCATGGAGACCCTGCAGGATGCCAACGCTGATGTCAAGATGAAGGCCCTGGTACTCCTCAGGAACATGATGGGTCACATGAAGAGGGAGGAGGCCAGCGTCATCGCTCTGCAGCTGGCGGAGAAGCTCCTGCCCCTCTTTGACGATGTAAGGCTGCTGTGGGAGCCTGAGCCCTACAGATGGGCACCCTGCAAAGACAGCTGCCCTTCAGCCCAGCCCTGTGGGCAGCACTTGGGCAGGGCTCCCCTCCTCACTCCTCTTGCATGGCCTTTCAGGGCTTTGGGGCTCTTCAGCCGCAGCTGCAGATCTGGCCCACAGCCCCTGTGTTCAGGATCCGACCCCCGAGCAGCCCCCCTCACATCAGACACGCTGATGCCCTTGCTCACTGTGGGCAGGGAGCGGCTGTTGCTCAAGTCCCCCTGTCCTCCTCACCACCAGGTGTCCAGCCAGGTGCAGGAGCTCTCCATCAGCTTCTTCGAAGGCGTGATGAAGACTGTGGTGGGGAGAAACGTGAAACAGATGAAGAAGAAAGTGCAGAGGGTCCTGCTCCCGCTCTTTCTCCACATGAACGACCAGATCGAGAGCGTGGTGAAGGTGAGTGATCAGCGACCCACTGGGGACCCCGGGAAGGGCGTGCCGATGCTGGCCTGGCATAAGGGGCGAGGGCTGCTGGACGTCAGAGTCTGGGAATGTGTGTCACCCCAGGGTCCCACTGCTCCCCTCCTTCCCTGCCCTGGGCCCACCGCTGCCTTCCTCCTTCCCCCCTGCTGCCTGCTGCTGAGGTGGATGGGGAGCGGGGGTCCCCTCCCAGCCCCGCTCTCCCCACTCAGCCCTCCTCCAGCACAGCCCAGAGGAAGGCTCCCTGCAGACCCAGCACGAGCAGGGCCGGGGAACCTGGCACAGGCATTTCCCAGACCTGCCCTGCCTGGTCCAGCAGGGCTCAGCAGCAGCCCCACGGCCAGCGAGCACACGAGTCCCTACAGGCTTCCCAGCTGTCCCTGCAGGTGTGGGAGGCCAGGGCTTTGAGCCCCAATCCCTGTCCCCCAGGGCTGTGCCCCAGAGACCCCCAAATGTTTGGGCCAGGGCATGTCCCAGCTCCCTGAGGGCAGGATCGCTGCAGAAACAGAGCCCTGCTCACCTCGATGCCCTTGCACGGGGCCAGTGAACTTGGCCTCTGCAGAGGGGTGCAGCACTTAGAAGGGGTGGAGAGCCAGCTTGTTCCCCAGCCTGGGGCAGGGAGAATGGTGGGAAGGGAGGTGCAGCCAGAAGGGGACTGGCCCTGCATCCCGGGATCAAAGCTCTGCTCACCCGGAGCCTGGGTGTGGAGGAGCTGGGGCAGCCCCGGCTGGGGAGCCCAGCATCCTGCTGGGGGATGCTCCTGGGACGTGCTGCTGGCTCCATCCTGCCCCAGTGTCTCTGGGGCTCCAGCCCTCGCTGCCTACAGCTGTGGGCCCACACCTCCTTTGCCCTTCGGCCTGCCCCCATCCCTGGCAGCAGCTCAGCAGCTCTTGAGGATCTCTGTTCTGTTGGCCGGCAGCAGGAGATACCTGAGGTGGTGGCTGCCCCGTGTCCCTGCCCTGGGCACTGAACCCAGTTCAGACTCTGTCCCCTGCTGCCTCTTCCCATAAGGGGCTGGGAACAGCTCGGAGCCTGGCCAAGAGGAGGAGGATGCCAGGGCTGCTTCCCTGGGCTGTGGTGCCATCTCCCAGCCTCTGCTTCTCTGCAGGCCTCTGGGAACACCCTCCTTGCCTGTGCAAAGTTCCTGGGATGGAGGAAGCTCAGCTACCTGGCCGAGACGCGTCAGACACACCTGATTGGAGAGTGCTTGGTGAGGACAACCCCCAAGCCCCACGGCCGGGCCCCACGTGCCCGTGGGGAGGGCTGTGCAGCTGTGCCTCGCCTGCCCTGCTCCAGCCTGGAGCCCAGAGCCTGGAGCTGCATCCTCCTTCCTTGCCCTCAAGCACGCAGCCCCCAAGGGCTCTTCTCCAGGCCCTTCTCCCCTCCCTGCCCCCAGGGTGCTGAACAAGACCCTGGCACATGTAAGCCCTGGCACTGGGACAGAGGGGTCGCAGCACCCCCAGGCCCCCTGTGCCTGCGGCTCGCTCTGAACCTCAGCCCCACAGGGCTCCTGCCTGGGAGGGAGGGAGGGAGGGCACCGGTAGGAGGGACTGTTCCGGATGGCTGGGGAGGGTCTGTATGAGCCACGTGCCCTTGTGCTCTCTCCAGCTACTGCACAACAGGAGCAGGGTGGAAGAATATCTGTGTCAGAGCCTGCCGTACCTGAAGGACGCTCAGGCCACCCTGCGAGTGGCAGCCATCAGGTTCATCGGTGAGCCCCAGCCCCTGGGGTCCCTCTTCTGGCAGCCTGGCCCCGGTCCCCTCCACTGCACCGGCAGCAAGGGACAGCCCTGTGGCTGCCAGAGCCCCGGCTGCCCCGTGCAGGGCCCGCCACGCAGGTGGGCTCGCTGGGAGCCTTGCTCAGTCCCACCGCCCTCGCGTACTGTCCTTCCCTGGGGTCCGCCCTGCTGAGGGGGAGGAGGGGGTGCAGCCAGTCTGGCAGGGCCGGGGGCCGTGCTGCTGGGAGCGTGCTGGGGAGCAGGAGGTCTGACAGGAGCTCTGTGCCTAGGGCTTGCCGCGCGGCACCTGAGGAACCGAAGCTTGGAGAAGCTCTTGGATATCTGCAACGGTGAGTAGGGGTGGTGCTGTGCTGGCCGGGGCTGGCGGGGCAGGGGACAGAGCCGGGGCAGGGTGCTGCCATGGCTGGCCCCGCGCCAGGGCAACGTTTCAGGGGCAGAGGAACGTGTCAGGGGCACATGGGGCATTCCTGAGCAGCAGCTTCCAGCTGGTCTGTTTGTCCCACCTGCTCCTCCTGGCCAGGGCAAGAGATGGGTGGGGCTGGCATGGGCTGGAGGGGACTCCTGGGGGTCTCTGCAGGCAGTGGGGGTTCACGTCCGCTTCGCTTCCTTTCGTTGCAGCCCTCCTGCCCTTGGGGAAGGACACGGATCTCTCGGTCAGCTCCCTGGCAGTTCAGACCCTCTTCATCCTGACAAGAGATGTGCCAACATCAGGATGGAGCCTGCGATCGCTGTGCTGCTGGCCCTGCTGAGCCTTTGAGAGATTACGTTCTCCTCTCAAAAACGGCCGTATTTGAATATTTTTTTTTTAAATAAAGCTGGAACAAGCAGCCCCGTCCCATGGTGTCCGTCCCATGGGGACCACCCTGAGGGTGCTGAGCAGACAGCTGCAGGACAGCACACCCGGACCCAGGGTGTCCTTGCAGCCAAGCCCCAGCTGCCCCGCTAGACCACAAAGCCCCGAGGGGAGGAGGGGAGAAGCTTTAGCCCAACCTGCCCCTCCTGAGACATCCCAGGGCACGAAAACGCACCCGTGCTCTGCCAAGCTGGCGAGTCGTCACTTGTCCCGGCATCAGACTCCTCTCTTGTACTGGGAGCTGGGCTGGTTTGGGCTGGGATGGAGTTAATTTCCCTCGTAGTAGCTGCTACGGGGCTCTGGGTTGGATTTGTGCTGGAAACGGTGTTGATAACACAGGGGTGTTTTCGTCCCTGCTGAGCAGTGCCTACACTGAGTCAAGGCCTTTTCTGCTTCCCACCCCGCCCCACCAGCGAGCAGCCTGGGGGTGCACGAGAAGCTGGGAGGGGACACAGCCGGGACAGCTGACCCCGGCTGACCCAAGGGATATTCCACACCATATGACGTCACGCTCAGCAATAAAACTGGGGGGGAGGCTGGCGGGGGGGCCGCTGGCCGGGCATCGGTCACTTGGTGGTGAGCAACGGTTTTCATTTGCATCACTTGTCTTTCCTGGGTTTTATTTCTCTCTCTTTGTCATCTTCCTTTTCATTATTATTATTATTATTATTATTATTATTATTATTATTATTATTATTTTTATTATTTTAGTTCATGTCAATTATTAAACTTTTTATCTTGCGCGTTTTCTCTCTCTTACCCTTCTGATTCTCTCCCCCCATCCCGCCGGGGGGAGTGAGCGAGCGGCCGTGTGGTGCTCGGTTACCGGCCGGGGTTACACCACGACAGTCCTTTCTCCACCCCCTCTTCCGTGCCGATGTCATACCCACATCTTCAATGTCTACTACATTGCTTCCAAGACAATGTCGGAGGACTTGGTGTTTTAACGAGTCTGTTCTCCTTTTGTTCTCAATGTTTTGGGAGTTAAGCTCATGCTACCATTGGGTTCCACTGGACCAAATGTTCTGGATTTAAATGGTTTCTTCTTGGTGTCCAATGGCAGGGGAGATGGTCCATGAGCTCCCCTTATCTCCTCAGGTTTCTTCATGTACGACAGGACTGATGGCATACAGCAGACGCTGTGGAAATGAATGTGGAGGGGTGAGGAGAGGCGAGGATGGGGACTCGCCACGTGCCCTGGGGTTGGAATGAATGGAGACTCAGAAGGTGCAACACCCTGAAAGGTGGCGTCCCCCCAAAGTAAAGCATTGGATTGAGGTATCCACAAAGGACTCTGCAGTGCCATGGGAGTCAGTGGGGAGCCAGCAGGCACAGGAAGGGGAGACTGGAGAGATGCGGGAGCTGCCTGAGGAGGCCCAGGGCTCTTGTGCTGTCCTGGGGAGTGGGGCTGGTGGGAGCAGAGAAGAGGTCAAATGCAGTTGGGGTTGCGGATCAGCAACAAGATGACTGCAGGAGATCCTGGGAGTGACTGGCTTCTGTTTCCTTGTGGCATTTTGGCAAGCATCAGCCCTGGGGCTGGTGGGGAGGCTGAGACCCCTCTCTGCCCCCCCAGGACCTGCTGTGCCCTTCAGAGGGGCTGGGGCTGTTGCCGAATGGCCAGAGCTCTGCAGCACCCTGCGATGAGCACTGCAGTGGGACCAGCCCAGACTGGGCTGCTCCGCTGGGCTGGGCTGGGCTGGGCTGCTGTAGAGGGCAGGGGAGGTGGGGAGAGGTGGGGAGAGGCTGGGCTGGGCTGGAAAGAGCCCAGGAGAGGGAAACACCAGTGTTCCCAACGCTGTGAGAGTGTGCAGGGTGAGGGCACCCAGCAGGGTGCTCACGGTGCAGAGCCAGGCGTCGTGGTGAAGGAAGCAAGGCACCAAAGGTGCAGAAGAGAGGGGCCCGCTCTGTGCCATGTTCCCTGCACACCCCGGGGAAGCTGCCCTGGGAAAACTGTCCCAGATCAGTCCCACACACCGGCCATTTCCATGTCTGGTCGTACACCCCCGCCCTGAGGAGGGACCTTTGCTGCTGCATGGTCACCTCTGTTCTCCTCCGGGGCCCTGTGACACCCAACTCCACCGCACTTACTAATAGAAAGGGAACCGGTTTCCTACTGACTCTTACGACACACGAGTCCCAGAGCTCTGGCCACTGCTGGTCTCTCAGCCAAGCCCTTTCCCAGACAACTCCAAAGAGATCAGGTGCTCATGGCCTTGTCCCTTGGATCTTTCCAACATTGAAAATCTCCATTGACTGAGGTCCCACCAACGGGCCTGGGCCCTTGCTCCAGTGTTTCTCCCTGAACAATTTCTCAAAAACCCCAGCTCTCTCAGCCTCTGCTTCTCCATACTGTGCTCCAGGCCTCAACCACCCTTCTGGCCTCTGCAGGACTCGCTCCATTCGGTGTAGGGTCTTCCTTGTGCTGGGAAGCCCCGTACTGGACGCAGCAGTCCTGATGCGGTCCTGTGGTGGGTTCACCTTGGCCAGCAGCCAGACAGCCACCCAGCTGCTCACTCCCTCACTCCCCTGACTCAACAGGACAAGGGGAGAAAAGAAACCAGGAATCTCATGGGTCAAGACAAAGTCAAGGAGATCAGTTACCAAGTACTGTCACGGGCAAAGACGTGTGGACTTGCCGAAGATCAATTTAATGTATTGCCAATTAAAAAAGATGTGGACTGTGAGAAACAATGACAAAACTATTAAAGACCTTTGCCCTCACACTTTCTCCCAGGCTCAAATTACTCCATTGCTCCCAATTCATCTACCCACCCCAACCCCAAGAGGAGCAGGGGTGGTGATGAAGAGGGGGTTAACAGTCAAAGAACATCTCTGCCGGTCCTTCCTCCTCACACTTCTCCCCTGCTCCAGTGTGGGTCTTGTCCATGGGATCCCACCATATTTGTGGTCAAGGCTCTGTGTTGTTCATTTCTTCCTGTCTTACTTCTTTATACTCCCAGAATCGCGGCAATGTTGAGGTTGGAAGGGACCTCTGGAGATCATCTGGTTCAACCCCGCAGCTGAGGCAGGGTCAGCTAGAGCAGGTTGCTCAGCACCTTGTCTAGGTGGGTTTCAAATATCTCCATGGACGGACACTCCACAACCTCTCCAGGCAACCCGTTCCAGTGACTGACCACCCTCACAGTCTAAAAGTGTTTTTCTGGTGTCAGATGGAATTTTATAGACATTAATACGATCCCTCCAAGACTTTTTTTCTCCAGACTGAACAGACCCACATCTCTCAGCTTTTCCTCCTATGAAAGACGCTACAATCCCTTAAACCAGTGACTTGCACAGTCACTCCCCAGCTTGATTCTTTATCAGGTGTACCATGACATGACACCGTGACCCTCCAAGTGCCAGACCCCAGCTGATTCTCAGAGGCCTAGGGCCGTTCTGCTTCCTTTCTTCCCATCACTTGCTCAGGTTTTGGGAGGAGAGCAAGGAAAAGCAGGTGAGGTTTCTGGGTGCCAATGACTGAAAGGGGGGAGCAGAGCCCTCACATGTGAAATGATTTAAGGCTCTGTTAGTTCAAAACTGTTATCTTCTGCTCCTTTCTCGGAGGCCTTAAATCTTCTGCAGGAACCTGGAAGCGCTGAGATCCCTCCACCTCCCTCTCTTTTAGCAGTAAAGTTGACAGTACCCAAGTCAGAGGTTTTGTTTCAATTCTGCTTCCAGCCTAAAGCCCCCCATGGTCTGGAGATAGGCCAGGAAACTTGCAGGAGTAGCCCGCTCCTCTGGACAAAGAGGTGGATGTTCCCAGGAATCTCTGGAGGAATGGTGTCCCGATAGCTGTGTGCACGGAGCTGGTCAAATGCCTGTCTCCTTTTTTTGAATGGGGGCTTAGGTGCCTGGTTCATGTGCAAACTCTCTCTGTGGATGCTGACATGGACTGAGTGACCTGGTCTGACCTCAGAGCTGGCCCTGCTTGGAGCTGGCCATTGGACTACAGACCACCTGAGCTCCCTCTCACCCTGAACTGTCCTATGAGCATATGATGTGGAGACCCTCACCTCCAGCTTTGTCTCTTCTTGTACGGTGTGTGGCAAGGCACAGGCTCCTGGAAGGGCTGGTGGGAAAGAGGCTGCTGGGGGTCTCTTGTCCAGCCTCCAGGCTGGCTGTGACGTTGTGGAGCAAAGAAGAGCTCCAAAGGTGGAGATCACAGCAACGCTCCTCTAGTCCATTTTATTTTCCAAAGGCTCAGCCTAAAGCTCCCAAGAGGCCGTTTGTGGCTGTTGCCTCTGCCATATCTTTGGCCACTGCAGAAAAGAGCTTGGCTCCGTCATCGCTCCAGGTAGGTGTAGGCACCTACTAGGTTGCCCCATGCCTCCTTCAGCAGCCTGGAGAGGCCCAGTTCCGTCAGACTCTCCTCCCAGCTCGTGCTTTAGGCCCCCAGCTCCATCTTGGCAGACCTCCTCTGGACCCTCTCCAGTTTCTCCACTTTCCTTTTGGAATCTGAGGCCCACTGGCTCGTATGGCACCGTCCTGGTGCCCAGGCCCTTCTCCTCAGGGCACTCCTTAGCCAGACAGGTCTCCACCCATCCTGCTGCATAAACTTGTTGTGCAGCATGTGGGTTGAGATAAAAAACAGGCCCCAGCTGTTATTGCTGAGCGTGTCGTCATACGGTATGGAATATCCCTCTGGTCAGTCGGGGTCAGC
The DNA here is from genome assembly GCF_965638725.1 of Aptenodytes patagonicus. NCBI lineage: Eukaryota > Metazoa > Chordata > Aves > Sphenisciformes > Spheniscidae > Aptenodytes > Aptenodytes patagonicus. Next base: position 69,370 of record NW_027472096.1, on the reverse strand, counting down.
TGTCCTGCCTGTGGCCGCCCACCAACTTCTTGCCCACCCCCAGCCTACTCGCTGGGAGGGAGCAGAGTGAGACACAGAGGAGGCCTTGACGCTGTGCAGACACTGCTCAGCAACAGCCAAAACGCTGCTGTGTCATCAACACCGGTTTAGGCACAAACGCAAACCACAGCACCACAGGGGCTGCTACGAAGGACGTGAACCCCATCCCAGCCAGACCCAGGACACTTGAACTGGGGCTCCAGAAATGGACACAGTAGTGTACTGGTGGCCGAACAAGGGCTGAGCAGGGGCAGACAATCCCTTCCCCCACTCTTCTGGCGAGGCTCCTCTTTACACACCCCAGGACACTGCTGGCCGCCTTTGCCACCACGTCACGCTCCTGGATTTTGTTTTGCCGTCTGTTCCCCAGCACCACCAGGGCCTTTTCCGCAGAGCTGCTCCCCAGCCAGGCAGGCCCCTTCCCCTGCCACTGCAGGGTGTCACTCTATCTCCCCCAGGCGCAGGACCTGGCCTTTGTCCTTTGTCTTTGCCATGAAGTTCCTGACAGGACAGTCCTCCTGCCTGCCAGGTTTCCCTGAAAGGCATCCCGAAGGCACAGGAATGGTCCTCCCAAGTGAGTATCATTGAAAAACTGTGGTGAGAGCTGCCTCCTCCGGGTCATGGATACAGGTGTGAAAGTGCACAGGGCTCAGGAGAGTGCCCTGTGCCGCCTCACCAAACCCCAGTATGTCCCCTGGCCTCCAGGTAGAGGATGGCCCCTTCACCACTGCCCTCTCAGCCTCATCATCCAACTGGTGCTTTGCTCCTCTGTTTGTCTATCCGTCCAGACCGTAACGGCCTCACTTGGGTACAAGAATATTGAGGGAGACCATGCCAAAAGTCTTGCTGAAGTGGAGGTAAACAACATCACCTGGTGTCCCCTCATGCACAAATGCAGCTCCTTCATCGTGAAGGCAGCCAGGTTGGCGAGGCATGGTTGACCCTTGGTCAGTCCAGGACGATGCTCTTCTCTTTTAGGTGCCCAGGGATGTCACCCAAGAGCACTCCTTCAACGGCTCCCTCCTCACCAAAGTGAGCTGGTACAGCCTGAGGCTCCCTGGGTTCCACTGTGGTCCGCTTGCAAAGATGAGTGCAACACTTGCTCCTCCTACCTCACAAGAGACCTCTACCAATCCCAGGACCTTTCAAAAGGGATATTCCACAGAAATATCCATCTTGCCCTGTAACTTCATGACCACTGTTGTTCCTGTGATATGGTGTGTTTAGTTTCCCTAATCTTTCATATCATTCCACCTGTCCTGATACAGTGACCATTTCTAAGGTCATCTCTGCAGGTGCAGACTCTCTAGACAAAGGCCCCTTCCATTATTCTCTCATTTTCTCCTACACTTTTTTTTTGTTCGCTCAGATAACTCTCACCTACCCAGTTGCTGCTTTGAGCTTCAGGGAGTCAAAAGCTTGCCTGTCTTTCCGTTCTCTAGCTGTCTCTTTAGCAAATTCTTTAATTATTTTCATAGCTAACATTGTTGTGTGTAAAATATTTCTCCTGAGATTATCCCTTGTGGAAAAGCAACTCATTAGAGACAGCTTGTGCTTAGCGTGTGGTTGAGGAGGGTGTTTTACTGTTTAGCAAACTTTATCATGCTTTGCTTGTCTTTGCTTGCAAATGGGAAAAATTCTTCTGTGGCCTGTGTGCAGCCAGTTCTCGAAGGAGAGCGGGAGGGAGCTGGTGCAACGGAGCTGTAACATTCAGCTCCAGAGTTCAGTGAAGTCTGATGTAAGGCAAACTGATGCAAGTCCCAGGGGGCCAATGAGAACAATGGTGGGGTTGGGGAGGTGAGGAGCGAGGTTGTCCATCCGGCGTCAGACCTCAAAGGACGGCTGTTCCTACCTGCCCAGGCCTCCTGAGGAGACACTCTGCATCAATATCAATTGGAGAATGCTTCTATCACCTCTTCTCTACAATGAAAAGAAATAAAATATCAAACAAATTACAAAATTTTGGTTTTTTTATTAGGTGCCCTTTGAAATCTTCCTCTTTCACCACACAATGAACTGACTCCAATGAGCTGTACAAGCCTGGAAGACCTGAAGAACACTACAGGAAGACAAAGAGCTCGTTAAGGCTCTCTGTCTTTTAATGAGACCCATGGAGTATTTGGTGCTGAGTCCTTGAAGCTCCCATGATGAGAGGAGATTGAAGAAACCTCTCAAGAAGTCCAAGTCAGAAGCAAAGGAGTACTGAAGTATGACTGGGTCCCCCTGAGGACCATTCCTGACAAAGCCTCCCCATGGACTCGTTAGAGCAGGTAATTGGAGGCTGTGATTGCAGGTAGGCAAAGGCACTGTGCAGGCAGCTGTGATGCTGAGAGAAGCCTTGGTTGTATTCAGAAAGCAGAAAGGCCAAGCCCTGACCCCCAGGCCCTGAGAAGGCCGACCCTGTCCCTCACGCGTGGCTCAGGGCTCTTCCTGGGGGCAGTGGGATGTGAGGGTGAGCAATGCCAGGTGTAGAAAAACCGTACAACCCCTCCCGGCCTCCCCAAGCAGGGGAAAGGAAGAAATGCAGTCCAGAGCCTCAACAGAAAGTTCCTCCTTGTAGGCCTCGGTGGTAGAGGCAACTGCCGTAGCCAAGGGGACAAAGACCTCGGTTTTGATGGGCCTTTCAGCCTTGCCAGAGGCCGAGGCCGTCTCTACTGCAGGCTGTCCTACACTGTCCCATGCCTGCACCTCTTTCCCTTCAGGCTGCCGACACCCTTCTTGCTTTCCCACCTAGCTCTCAGCCCAGCATTTCTGTGTCTTCACTGATGTCTCTCCAGCCATTGTTGGCTTTTCCTTGAAGACAAAGCCATGGGCTGATCCAGACGCCCTCTGGGTGACCTCTTGCACCACAAGGCTACCCTCAGAGTGAGATTTCTTTTTTATCACCTCCACTCTGAAGCTTCCAAGCTGCAATTTCTGGAGGTTTCCTTCTCTTCCCACTACCCAGAAAAGCTCCATTATCTTGGAAACCATCCTTCAAGTAGCTGCAGGTTACTACTATAGAGTCCTGAGCCTCTACGTCACCAGGCTAAAGAACCCCAGGTCCCTCTGCCTCTCCACAGAGGCCTCAAACCACATCCTGGCAGATGTCCATGGCAGAGGCCCTGGTTTTCTATTTCTTTTATCCAAGAAGGAATTCCTTTCCTTTCCTTTCCTTTCCTTCCCTTGCCTTGCCTTCCCTTCCCCTCCCTTCCCTTCCCTTCCCTTCCCTTCCCTTCCCTTCCCTTCCCTTCCCTTCCCTTCCCTTCCCTTCCCTTCCCTTCCCTTCCCTTCCCTTCCCTTCCCTTCCCTTCCCTTCCCTTCCCTTCCCTTCCCTTCCCTTCCCTTCCCTTCCCTTCCCTTCCCTTCCCTTCCCTTCCCTTCTTCTCTCCAGGAAGATATGGGAGGGCTGGAATTAGGTCTCCCCAAAGCCTCTTCTCTTCTCTTCTCTTCTCTTCTCTTCTCTTTCTCTTCTCTTCTCTTCTCTTCTCTTCTCTTCTCTTCTCTTCTCTTCTCTTCTCTTCTCTTCTCTTCTCTTCTCTTCTCTTCTCTTCTCTTCTCTTCTCTTCTCTTCTCTTCTCTTCTCTTCTCTTCTCTTCTCTTCTCTTCTCTTCTCTTCTCTTCTCTTCTCTTCTCTTCTCTTCTCTTCTCTTCTCTTCTCTTCTCTTCTCTTCTCTTCTCTTCTCTTCTCTTCTCTTCTCTTCTCTTCTCTTCTCTTCTCTTCTCTTCTCTTCTCTTCTCTTCTCTTCTCTTCTCTTCTCTTCTCTTCTCTTCTCTTCTCTTCTCTTCTCTTCTCTTCTCTTCTCTTCTCCTGACTTGGCACCTTTGCAGCAAAGGCAGACAACACCATCCTGGGCTGCAGGAGGAAGAGCACTGCCAGCAGCTGGGTGGAGGTGATCCTTCCTCTCTACTCAGCCCTGCTACAAGTGCTCTTGCTCACTTCCCTCAAGCTTTTCTACATTGCCACCTCACGCGCACTGCAGCCAAAGCTGCCCTCCGCATCTTCCACCAGTCCTGCCTTGTCTTCTGGTGAAAAACAAGTCCAGGAGAGCATCCCCCCATGTCGGGTCAGGGATTACCTTCTACCTTCCCTCCTACCGAGGCCTTTTAGCAGAGGTCCATGGTCTTCAAAGTCCCCAGCGACTACCAGGTCCTAAAAAGGTGTCCCTTCCTCCAGCTGTCTAAAGGAGACCTCACCCTCTTCCTAACCTTCCTCAGGCAGTTCAGGGATCCTGCCCATAAGAGCATTGTCCATGGAGGAGTCAGTGATCCACAGAAGAGTAAACCTGAGTGGACCCGGGCCTGTGCTGCGCTGTGCTGGGCTCCACGTGCAGTTTGGTCTTCAGGCTGTGTTGTGCTGAGCATGTCCCTGGGTCACAGGACCAACTTGATGGCAAGAGAGAAATCTGCAGGAAGCTCCCACCTGGGACTGGCCAGGAGGCCCACTGCACGTCCTCACGTTTGCCAAAAACTGCAGCAACAGATTTGCACGTGAACATCACGTCTCAGGGCAGTAGAAATGATGACCAGAGTGTTTTTCCCCTTTAGGAAACCTTGAAAGAGATCACAGGAGCAGATTCAGAGATGGAAGCTGCACAACTCTCTGCACCACTGTCAAAGGCCCTGGCACCTGAAGGGACGTCAGATTGCCTACACGATCCTCTCTTTGTTCAGAGTGTTTCTCTAACAAATGGCATTGTAAGGAATGCCTCGCAGAGTCTGAGTGCCTTTCTCACTGGGGACATAACAAACCAGAACCTCCAGGTACAAAACAACCACCAAGTCACGTGTGCCTGCTGCTGGCTCTCAGGTTCTCAGCCAGAAATGAATGTCACGGTGACCAGCCCAGCCCTGTGCCTGCTGATGGCCAGTCACTCCAGGAGATTGGAGACAAAATGGCCTCAAACTCGCCTTCACGGCCACGTGCCTCCTCCTGGCCTATGAGCTTCTCAGACACAATTGATAACATCATCACATCCCGAGCCATCAGCCTTCTTGTGGCCTATCAGCCGACTCGACAGACGTAACCTCACCATGGTCTTCCAAGCCACGTGCCTGCTGCTGGCCTTTCAGCTTCTGGGACTGACACGGCCAAGCTGTGTGCCTGCCCCTGCCCCCTCAGTTACTCAGGTGGAAAGGAAGTGACAACCCATATCCAACGCCTCTTCCTGGAGAGGCCTCCCAGCTCATTAGGGAAACGGCTTCCCACAATCCACGGTCCAGGCAGGTGCCTTCTGCTGGCCTATCAAGGACGCTGGCAGATGTGAGCCTAACAGCAAATATCCCAGCCATGAGTCAAGGGCTGACCGAGCAGCTACCTCAGAAAGAAGTGACCTCCCCGTCCTTTACCAGCCATGTTCGTGCTGCTGGTCAATCAACTCCAGAGGCAGAAGGGGCATCACAGTCACCTTCGCAGCCACGTGCCTCCTGCTGGCCCATGAAATTCTGAGGTACAGCTGACCTCATCATAGCATTCCCACCCCTCTCCTCCTTGAGGCCTGTGAGCTAGTCAGATTCCTCACAGTCCTCTTCCACTACCTTGAGAATGCTCTGGGACCTCCTGAGCCCTGCTCTTCCCCCAAGGGTCCAAACAGCAGAAGTTCAGGTTTGGAGAGGGGTTGAAACTGAGCAGTTGCATCACATTTTTTTTCCCCCCTTCCTCGGTTTTGTTTATTTCTCTCTCTCTCTCTCATTGTTTTACTTTCCATTACAATTTATTTTTGTTGTTGTTATTATTTTTATTATTATTATCTTATTATTTCAAGTATGAAATTGTTCTTATCTCAATCCACGAGTTTTCTTACTTTTACTCTTCCACTTCTCTACCCCCATCCCACTGGGGTGGGGAGGGTGAGCAAGCAGCTCTGTGGTGCTTCGTTGCTGAAGGTGTAAAGCGGGACAGGGACACTCCCAGAGCTTTCCCACGGGTGACACTGAAGACACCCATCCTCTAAGACAAGAATCTGGAGCCGCCTGGAGTGCACGGTGGTTCTCCAGGGTCATCACGTTCCTCAGGTTGTGTTGGGATGGAAGAGGTCGGCAAAGATGGGGACTGGGGCCTGAAGTCCAGGAGATGTGCAGACCTCCTCTGGGCACTCTCCCGTCCCTCCCCACCTGCCTAGAGCAGGAATTCCCACAGAGGGACACACTAGTGCAGGTGTGGCCACACCACGGCTCCCTGGAGGGGGATGAAAACTCAAGATGTCTGGGTGGCCATGCTCCTCCTAACACATCCCCCTGTGCAGCTGGCCTTGCTCATGGTGAGCATGCACCACTGGCTCGTCTGGCGTCCTTCGTAGTGCCCAGGCCCTTCTCCTCAGGGTCACTGCCCAGCTGGTCACGTTCCCTGATACATGGGGTTGTTATTCCCTGCCGATGCAGGACTGGGCACTTCTCCTTGGAAAACTTCAGGAGTTTTTGTTGGCAGAATCCCAGAGTTTCTCAAGGTCCCCCTGCACTGAAGATCCATTTTGTCACCTCTTCTTGTTTGCATGCAGACAGCTCAACGTGGTTGTGGTGAGCCATGACCACAAGATAACCGCATGAGAAGTTGCAGGGCACTGCAGGTAATTGCAGGATTTACTGGTTCTGTACTGACCAACATAGGAACCAGCACGACGACCCTCTTAGAAACACTTCATGAGGGCACAAAGCAAGCAAAGCCAGGGCCAGTGGGGCAAGAGCAGAGCTGGGCTGTTTGTCGAGGAATGTATGAGGATGATCAAAAAGAAGAATTTGGGAGGGGGAAAGAGGGAAAAGGAAAAGCAAAAGTTCAGCTCAGGATATGATGAGGCGGGTCTGGGGTAACCTGCCTGTCCGCCTTGAGTCAGTGAGTTGAGTGGGACAAAAAAGCCACACCTGAGTGGGTCACACTTATGTCTGCTTACTTCTGTGGTCCTGGGGAACCTGAGCGCTCTCCCTGTCCTCATCAAGGGAAGACCCATGGTGGAAGGAAATGCACACTCACTCATGCTGGAAGGGACCTCGGGAGGTCTCTAGGCCAAGCCAAATCGCAGTCTGTGGAGAAAGGGAAATGAGGGTTGGGCTGTTTGCATGCCAGGCTGTGTTCGTGTGAGATGTATACCTGTATAGACACACAGACGGGACGGATCCCTCCTGGAGCTGGTCTTAGACCCTCCACCTCTCTAGGAGCTGGCCTCAAGATTCCCTCATCCCTCCAGGGCCCCCATGCACAGACAAGCACACACACACACACAAATGGCTCTCTCCAGCACAGAGTCATAGACCATTGAGGCTGGAAGGCAGCCAGCTCCCCCCTTCTCTGTGCTTCCTCTTCATGCTTGACCTTAGTCAGGAGCTCCTTTCTCAGCCATGCCAGCCTCCTGACGCCTTGGCGTGACTTCCTGCATGTTGGGGTGGAGCATTCTGGATCATGGAGAGGTGATCCTTGACCATCAAAGAGCCTTCTGCAGAATCTGCCTGGCCACAGGCATCCCCTGCTCCAAGGTTATCAAAACTTCCCTCCCTAACTCTTAGGCCAATCAGTCTTTATACTATGAAAACGTATTCACTTTCTGAAGATGGAGATATAGCTCACGTTGTATACTGATTTATCACGCTTGAGTAAGCAAACTAAAGGACACCAGCTCATCAGAAGGACCAGAAGAACAGCCCTGCCCTGGAAATGAGGGCTTTGCTTCTCGGAACCTTAGAGCTGTCCATGAAGGCTGAAAGAGACCCCTGGACAACCAAGATAACGCCAGTACCCTAGTCCCTCTAACACACCTTTGAAACTCTCCCAGTCTCTAGCAGCCCAGATAAGTAACTCTCAATAGACCAGCTCCAGGGACGCCTGGATCAACAGACAAGCAGCGAGAATGCTGATGGCTGATGAGGCTGCAGAAAAATAGTTGCTTTGTGAAGTGTTACTATGATGGTCATCAGTACTGTGTGTGTGTTAATTAGTGATTAGTCAAATCACGTTGTACCTCAATGCTTAACCGGTATAAGAACCCTGTGTAAAACCACATTTGAGGTACCCCAATTTCGCTCAGACACCTCACGCGCATGAATAAATGCTTACCCGTGTAATTCCGTGCTTTGTGTCCGAGCCTCTCTCCTCGGACAGCACGGGCCAGTTGCACATTTTCCTAACACAAGTGACTGATGGCCACTGCACTGTGGCAAGGTCTCTCCCTTCTCCATGCAGGAGATGTAGGGCAGTCCAGGAAGACAAGGCACATCACACCGGGGTCTCCGCTCATGTGCCTGCCCTCTCAAACTGCTGTTTTATCTCTTCCCCAACCTTTACTCACCCCCTTGATTAGACAGTCAGGGAACAGACAAGCAATTTTCACAGGGGGCCTCTCAGCAGCACCTTGTTGTTCATGGAGATCAGCTTCACCTTTGCCAAAGGCCCTCAGGGGCAGCAGAGACGCCACTGAGAAAAACCTTGTTTCTTGCCAGGGCTGCAGTTCCCAGCCCTGTTTCTCTCTGGCCTTGGGGACAGCAGGATTTGCTCACACTCGGCACTCAATTTCAGCTTGAGCTTCTCTGCTGTGAAGCAAAGCCTTTGCACACAGAAGGATGTCGACGCTCGGTACCAGGTTTCCTTTAAGGCGAGTCAGAGCTTGGCCTGGAGCTACACCTGAGGTGCCACAGCCCAGATGGGCACCCATGCCCTCAGCCAGGGCAGCAGACAAGCGGAGCGAGAGCCTGTGCTTTTTGACATCGATAGAGTAACAGCCACAGCGCGGCTGGACAAGGCACACAGCGTGGAGTGCTGCACTGGATGGGTATCGGCTCTTCAGGAGGGACAGGCTGGAAGGATCAGGAGTGGGGTTCCCTGAAAGTGAAGGCTTTAACGGGATGTATGGAGCTCCTCTGTGGGGCGGGGGAAGAGTTTGGTGATCCCTTGTGAGGGAGGGTCCGAGGAGAGGCCAGTAAAAGTGGCCTCTCATGGTGGGCGATAAGGAACCCGCAGTCAGGGTGAGGAAGCGGGTACAGTCTTTTTGAAGGATCCCAAGGAAGCCTCTGGCTGTAGAAGCCTGGGTCTCCCTGGGGCCTGCAATGACCCTGGCAATTTCTGAAAGGGGAACACAGCAGCATGCACAGTCCAGGCGGTTCCTGGAGTGTCTTGGCACAACGTCTTAGCACAGCGGCCAGATGGGCCAACAAAAATAATGCCAACCTGGATGTGATACTTGCAAGGAAGGAAGAGCTGGTCAGAGGTGTGAGGATTGGCTGTTGTGACCCTGAAATAGTGGGGTCCCATCACCCAAGGGGAGTGAGGAAGTGGAATGGAAGAGTGGAGACGTTGGACCTCAGAGGAGCAGACTTGTGCCTCTTCTGGGGAGTTTCAGTGGGGATCCAATAGTCAGCACCACTGAAGGGCAGCAGAGCTCAGTACAGCTGGTCTCCAAGGACAGCATCCTCCAAGCAGAAGATTTCTCTGTATCAAAAACCTGTTTGGAACCTGAAAGCGAATTCCAGGCAATCATAACGAGCTTTTCCTACTTCAGGAACACTTCCAGGAGAAAACAAAGATACTGACTGGACACTGCTGGATTTAGGAAGAGTAGGTAAAGACAGACCTGAGATCCTCCATGTCCTTTTTGCCTCAGACTTCACCAGCAAGGTCTCCCAGGCCTTTGTGCCTCAAGGCAGGGCTCTGGAGGAGAACAGCCAACGGAGGACAGGAGTCAAATCAGGGGCTACTTGAGCAAACTCCACCATTACCAGGACATGGGAATGGCTGGGTCACATCCAGGGGTGCTGAGAAAGTAAGACAATGTCACAGTGAGGCCACTCTCTGTCATCTTTGAAAGGTCATGGAGACTGGCGGGACTCCCTGACAGCTGGCAAAAAGTAGATGCTGCACGCATCTTTCAGAAAGGTCCAGGGAATGAGCTGGGGAGCTAAAGGCTGCTTAGCTTCACTTTAGATGGGGAACGTGTCCCAGAGCATGTCCTCTGGGATTGCATTTCTGGGTGCCTGAAGGAGAAGGTGACTGGGTGAACTCAGGGAACATGTACATCAATGGTGGTCTGGCACATGGAGGGCCGGGGTGTTATGCCATTGCACAACCCCATAAAGATTTGGCCATCTCCAAAAAAGGGACGGTATGAGGGAAGTGCCAGCAGGTGGGGCCATTGCTTGACAGCAAAGAGATACGAGCAGCATCTACCCAACTTATCCAGCCTTCATTGCTCCCAGCTCCATTTAGATATGAGATGTAGATGTGAAATGTGTTAGAATAAACATGTCCTCAGAACACGGTTTCTCCATGCAAAGTGCTGGGGTGAAATGTGGTTTTGGAAATGGCTGCATAAACCTGTATTTCCAAAGGGGGTGAGAAAGTGCCATCAGCTTGCTGCTCCGTGTCATGTCCTATGAAGAAATTCACAAGACTTTACAGACCAGCACCAAAGATCTGAAAATGCAGACTTCCTGAGCACTTCTCACACCCAGGCCTTTCCTGCATCTGTTTCAACTTCTGCCTAACCTCTTCCTCCAGGGCTTGACTCAGTTGCCCACACCGAGGGGGCAACTTCCTCCAGGATCCCTGGGAGCAGCTGAAGCCTCCACAAGGGACTGGGGAATGTGAGCCAGGACCGACAAGAGCCTTTCTGGAGCAGGAGCTGGTGGACAGACAGGGGAGGCCAGGGCATCTCAGTGGAGACAACCCATTTCTCTCCTTGGACCAGAAAGGTAAGCCTGGGCAATTGCACCCGAGGTGTCCTACACTGTAGCAGGTCACTCTCATCCCTGTCTTCACCTACAATGGAGTCACATGTAACTTACCCTCCAGCGAATGACAAATGAGGGGATCTGCGTGTTGCAGAGTCTACTTGAAGATGCTCCTGAGCCCCTGACGTTTTGGGAGCAGTGCAGCTTTAGCTCATCAAGAGAGAGCATTTCATTCCCTCTGCCTCTTTGCTTGCCTCTGGGAATGGAGGGAGCTTGTGACTCCAACGTGTGACTCGCTGTGTGCAGAGAGCGACTACGGACAGAGTCCGGGGCAGGGAGAGTTTTGGGGGGCCTTGGGATGATCTGTGCTTGACACAACAATGGGTTTGCGATTAGCCTAAGGCCGTCCAGAATGGAAAGTGAACTTCGGTGGAGGTAACGTGGACTCACCATACAGCTGAGGAAGGTCTTTTGTTTATTGAACTCTGCCTTCCTTTGGTTTTCTTTGTTGGCAATTAAGAAACATCCTTCCGTGTCAGCTCCTTTTCCCGGTAAAGCAGGTGGGAATTGGTGCCCAGGAGGGGAAACATGCAGCTACAGACTTCAGTGGGGAAAGCTCAGGTTGGAACAGGCTGCTCTAAGTCCTAGTTGCCTGGTGAGAGAAATGGTGGGGTTGGGGCAAAGACTGTCCGTAGAGGGTCTGACAGAAAGGGTCTTGACTTCCATATTCAGGCTCCATTAGGAGACGTTCAGGATCAATATTGTCTGGAGATTGCTGATATCACTTAATGTGTGTAAGAAGAAATACAAAGAAAAAATTAAAAACTTGTTTTTTAGTTTTGAAATCTATTGGCTTCTGAAATCTCTCAAAAGAACCCCATAAGAACTGAGGGATTAAGGAACACTACGCACAGACACTTGGCTTGTTGGGGCGTTTTGCATGTTAATGAGCCCTCTAGTGGCAAGATCCTGCAGGTCCTGGCAGATTGAAGAAGCCTCTAGAGAAGTAAAAGTCAGCAGCAAAACTCGGAGTTCCTGAGGGTGTTAGCAGGCCCCACTGATGTCCATCACTGGAGAGACCGTGTGGAGGGCATGACCAGAGAAGATTCCCGTCCCTGGGGACTGGTGAAGCAGAAAGTCAGAAGCACTGGTTACAGGTGGAAAAGCCAATGTGGAGGTGGCTCTGAAAGCCTTTGATGCATTTCCTCAATCAAGAGAGCAAAGGCCTGAGCCCTGTCCCCTGGGAAAGGGGATTCTTCCCTCATGGGAGTCTCGGGGCTTTTCCTGGGGGCGGTGAGAGGTGGGGGTGTGCAATGCTGAGTGCAGGACAGCGGTAGGACACCTCCCAGCCTCTGTGGAGGTGAGGAGGCCACAAGGCACTGGGAACATAAGGAACTGCTGTCCTCTCCTGGGCCCCACTGGAAGAAGCAGCAGCCATAGCTGAGAGGACAAGGATCTCAGTTCTGTTGGGGGCTGTCCCAGCCCCACCAAGGCCCTTGCTTGTCCCCACCACAGGCTGTCCTACACTCTCCTATACCTGTGCCTGCTTCCTTGAAACCTTTAACCACCCCCGTGCTTCCCTGCCTCACTCTGAGCCGGGATCTCCCAAGCTGGTGTCCCTGTACGCTCACTGGTTGTGTCTTCAAACACAAAGTTTTCTGAGGATGTGCCAGTGCCTGTGAGTTCCCAACAACTCACCCAGTTTCTTCCAAAGCCCTGCTAATGCTCCCCTAGCACCCAAGATGTCTTAGCCCCAGGCTTGTTTGAATCTTTACGCCATATGCCAGCACTGACCTGCGCAGCCTCCTTCTTCTGCTGCCTCAACTTATAAGAAATAACCTACTTCAATTCAGGATGACCCCCACCCTACACTTACCCATGCTAGTTCAGGTCTCCTTCCTACCCTTAGCACACTTGTTGCTACACATATACCGCTCCCTCACCTGCACTCCCTTGTGTCTCACAAATCCTTCCCTCTTCCCCTGCACTGACAGAACCTCATCCCAGGAGGTCTGGGCTTCCTCCAGGCTCACGGATGTTTCCTGAGCTCCGTCCCAGCGTGGGGAGTGAAGGAGAAAAAGAGGGCAAGGTCCTTCCTGCCATATTCCCGGGGGAAACATTCTCTGCGTCTCCTCTGCCAACAGCCATCAAGTGCCTTCCCTTTCTGGGCTCTGACATGGTTGTGAGGATTTGCTAAAGCCAGCAGCCATCACTTGGATTCTCACTGATGGGCCCCGACTCTCTCTCCCAGACCTCCACACGGGCAAGCACTGCTGCTCAAGGCCGCTTACGCTTCAGAAGAGGCCTTGAGCTTCCTGGATCGGCCTGGTGCTTATCAACTACCTTCCTGGCGCCCTCCAGCGCTCATGGTGAGCTTTCTTGTCCATAGCAGGGCCTTTATGACCATCTTTTATGAAATCATTGTCCTTTTATGATCTTCTGTGCAGAAAGAGTAGTCACAGGAAGGCATCAAACACCCCAGAAGGGCTGCCAAGTGAAGTGCCAGTAAGAACCAGGTGAGCAACACCCACGGCTGTGGCTTCCTTGCAGGGAGTCCCTCCTCAGAAGGGGAGCCAGCCTCTGCCAGCCTGGGGAGGGCAATCAGCAGTGGCCATGCCACCTGGGAACACAAAGGGTGTCTTTTGCAAGACCGCCCTTCATCTGAACCGCTTTAGATCTGTACTTTGGGATTGGGTATCATGCTGTATATTGCAAATACTGATCTAATTGGCATTGCCCTAAGTGGCTACCACAGGTGCCCACTGCTCCACTGCCGGTATTTATATTTAGGGACATTAATGCCTTTGTTGTTGTTGATGTTGTTGCAGATACTGGTATTCTTGGGGAAATCGCACCAACTCTTGAAGGGTAATGGAAGGATTACCATCTTAGTGGCCCTCCGGTGAAGTGGCTCCTCTTTGCCAATGTCTCACTGTCGTTGCCCAGGGTCTAAACCTGGGCAAGTATTCTGGGTGTGGTGTCAAAAGCGCTGAGCAGAGGGGGATAATCGCTTCTTCTGGCTGTGGTCCTGCTCAAAGAGCCCAGGATCCTCTGCTGGGTCATGTTTTGCCTAATGAAACTCAAGGACCACCAGAGCCTTTTCCACAGAGCTGCTCCCCAGCCACGCAGCCCCTGGCCTCTGTCACTGCAGCCTGTAATTCCCCTGCTCAGTCCTTGGCTCTCTTTAGAAGAGGTATGCAAGATTTGCCTCTTGCTTTCTCCGGTCATGGTGACCTTCCAAAATGTACCAGAGCGGCCCTGCTATGACATCGGCTGGTCTCTCAGCATCCTTGGATGCATTCCGTCTCAGCCAATGGACTCTTAAGGGTTGACCTTACCTAAGTAACCCCAGATTGATCTCCATCCACTGCTTGGAAAGAGATCGCCATCGCTGCCAGCATCCAGCTGTCGGTGGTGAGGACATGGCAGTGAGGCCGCCGGGGTGGCGGTGGGGTGGCTGAGGAGGGGTGGGGGTGGTGCTTGCTGTGGGGCTGCCCGCCATCACCTCACCCACATGCCCTGCCCGCAGCCCAACCCCACAGGAGCCTGAAGGGTGGTGAGGAGGGGGAGGACGTGGCCGCCATGCAGCGTCTCCCCCCTGAGCTGGTGAGTTGAGCAGGGGTGGATGGCGGGGCTGGGGTCTCCCCCTGAAAGCAGGGGGGGGTCCCAGGGTTGCTGCTCTCGCCCCCTCTCTCCCCGCAGCTACTACACGTCGTCTCCTTCCTGACGCTGCCCGACCTGCTGAGACTGGGCCAGACCTGCCGCTGCCTCCAGGAGGTGTGCGACAGCGAGGCCGCCTGGCGCCACCTCTGCACCCCTCTCCCTCCTGCTGCCGCCAGCGCCCGGCCCTGCAAGAGGGCCGCCATCCTCAACTGTGAGTCCGCCCTTGCCAGTGGGGGGAGAGGGTGGCACTTTGTCCCCCAGCCGGTGACGACGTCTCTGCGTTCCCCCCTCCAGACACCGAGGGGCTGTACCTCCAGAGCCTGGGCCGCTGCCGGCAGCGAGCGCTGATGGCCTCCAGGTTCCCAGCCCGTGCTCTCCACAGGGCCTTGACCTGGCAGGGCTGCTCTAATAAGACCAGATCCTGCGGTTGTCCATGGCCACGGCTCCAGGGAAGCAGCAGCCCCGATGTGAAGGTGGCAGAAAGGATCTGTCCGCTGAGGCAGCGAGGGGCAGCCCCAAGGTCCACAAGTGCTGCTCCTCCATGTGGCAGCTGGGCTCATGGCTCCTTGACCTCTCCTGTGTGCTGGGGCTGCACCCCCAGCTCCAGAGGAGATCTAAGAGATGGGAGCAGAGACAAATAATATTCTGCTGGATTCTTTATTGTCTTTACCGACACGGGGAGCCTGGCTCCATATGTACATGAGGTCTTTTGGGTCAGAAAACACTGCTAGAGGGGGAAGAATATTATTCTTTAAGTAGAAGGAATACATGAAGAATAATAAACCAAGAGAAAAACAAGGCACATATGAGCAAAAGAGCATCCGAGCTTTTCCTGAGGATGATGGACACCTTATTGATGCTGCAGTAGTCCGTGTTCACAGAGTTTGCGCAGGGCATCCTTGATCTCCTTGTTCCTCATGCTGTAGATGAGGGGGTTCACTGCTGGAGGCACCACCGAGTACAGAAACGACACCACCAGGTCCAGGGATGGGGAGGAGATGGAGGGGGGCTTCAGGTAGGCAAACATGGCAGTGCTGAGAAACAGGGAGACCACGGCCAGGTGAGGGAGGCACGTGGAAAAGGCTTTGTGCCGTCCCTGCTCCGAGGGGATCCTCAGCACGGCCCTGAAGATCTGCACATAGGACACCACAAGGAAAACAAAACACCCCAAACCTAAACAGACACTAACCACAATAAGCCCAACCTCCCTGAGGTAGGAGTCTGAGCAGGAGAGCTTGAGGATGTGGGGGATTTCACAGAAGAACTGGTCCAGGGCATTGCCTCGGCAGAGTGGGAGTGAAAATGTATTGGCCGTGTGCAGCAGAGCATAGAGAAACGCACTGCCCCAGGCAGCTGCTGCCATGTGGGCACAAGCTCTGCTGCCCAGCAGGGTCCCGTAGTGCAGGGGTTTGCAGATGGCAACGTAGCGGTCGTAGGCCATGACAGTGAGAAGATAATACTCAGCTGATATAAAAAAGACAAATAAAAAGAGCTGTGCAGCACATCCTGGGTAGGAGATGGCCCTGGTGTCCCAGAGGGAATTGGCCATGGCTTTGGGCAGAGTGGTGGAGATGGAGCCCAGGTCGAGGAGGGAGAGGCTGAGGAGGAAGAAGTACATGGGGGTGTGGAGGCGGTGGTCGCAGGCTACGGCGGTGATGATGAGGCCGTTGCCCAGGAGGGCAGCCAGGTAGATGCCCAGGAAGAGCCAGAAGGTCAAGAGCTGCAGCTCCCGCGTGTCTGTGAATGCCAGGAGGAGGAACTCAGTGATGGAGCTGCCGTTGGACATCTGCTGCTTCTGGGCATTCAAACTGCCAAAGGAGATAAACCAGAAAAATTCAGAGAAGCTTCTCTGAGCAAAACTTAATTCATTCATTGTGAAACACCCGAGGGTGCTTTTCTTGCCTGGGGGACTGTTCTGCAGCTCCGAGGCTTCAGCTCTGGTTTGTGCTGGCTGAGGGCGCGGTGCAGAGCAGTGCCCTCTACCCGTGGGCTCCTTCAGGGTCAGCCCTGCTTTACAGCAATGACACATGGAGGTAGCAACAGCCCAGATAATTTGGAGGGAGGGTTCCCGGGGAGGAGTTCCCTGGGCTGCACCAGAGCGGAGGGTAAAAAGCTCAGAAGGATGCTTTCCTCCACCGAGGAGGGGGGGAGATGACGTGCAGCAAATGTGCCTCGTTACCCTGTGTTTTAGACTTCAGACACCCCCATCCCACTTGGGAGATGTTCTTGGAAAGGGTGAAATCCCCCCGTTGCCCCTTTGCTCTCAGTGTAAACCTCCGTCAGTGCTCACGTCCAGGAGGGCTGCTCTGTCCATCAGCCGGGTGCCCAGCTGCCCTGTGCTCGCACCGCTCTCAGCTGGAGGAGGACCACACACAGAGGATGCTCTGAAGAAGAAACCGGACTGTACTGGGAGCAGAGGGGTCCTGTTCAACGTGGAGATTTAAAACCACCTCTCCTTGCCAGCAGAGCTATGCAGAGTGTGATGAAGAGGACAGGACAAGGATGCTGATTCGCATGGGCAGATCAGGTGCTCTCAGACATCACAGAGGTCCGACAGGAGAGCGATGGCCTTCTGGAGTGATGCTCACAGCCTCGCAGGACTCCCTGTCCAGCATAGTCAGGTGCCTTAAGGTGGTGCCTGCTAAGGGAAGCAGCGTCTCATTGCCCAACCTCGGACTGCAGTGTCTCCAGCCTGGACAATTAAGAGAGGGCTTGGGCACCTTGGTCCCATGGAGACACCTCCAGGGCAGCGCCCTCCAGGGCAGCGTCAGAGCAGGCACTCAACACCCCCACCCCTTGCGCCACACCACCACTGTTCTGGCCAGGGACCCCAAGAGCAGGAAGAAGAGCAGCACAACCAGGTGGAGAAACAAAGAAAGACTCTGTGACTCTCCTCCTAAGGGAAGCAAGGAGAGGAGAGGTGGCCGGGCACTCGGCAAAGCCTTCTCCTTACCCAGCAGAGCGCAGCCCCTCCCAGTTAGCAAAATCCCAGGGCAGTCGCTCTCAGCCCCTTTGCTCTGCAGAGGCAAGTGGCCACGTGTCAGGAGAGATGCACCTCTGCCGTGCTAGAGCTCTGGCTGCAGAGGAGGCAACTCCTGCCCTGGACCACGCAGCCTTGAGGGCAGAGGCTCTGCTGGGTGGGAGACGAGACCAGGGCTCTGGCTCAGAGGAAGGCGTCTGCGTTGGAGGGGATGACAGGCAGCTTTCCAAATTCTCCCTCCCGTGACATTTCTGGTTGGAGTTGGGTAGAGCTCTCTGCCCATGTGTCTGCTGCCTGGAGCTATCCCTGCCGCGAACTGTTCCTCTGCCCTCAATGTTTCCCCTGTCTGGGATCACAGACCCCATCAGCAACTACTGTCGGCTCAGCTCTGACCTGAAGAAACCTCCCCGTTTCAGGCACTCTCTAGAGGTTCTCCCCGTTTGCAGGCAGTAAGGAGCAGGTCAGACAAACCCCGATGAGGGCAACAAAGGTGATGCTGGTGCTCTCCGTAGGTAGAGGAGTGGATGAAAGCAGTTTACTTGGCTCCTACCACACCCACTGATCCCTCAGTGTAGCGGCTCAGGACTCTCAGTCTCCCTCTCCAAACATAGCAGCGCCTTTTCCCTGAAAGAGCAGGAAACTGGAAGCGTAGACTCCGGAAAGCTCTTCACCTTTAAGGCATCCCCTGCCTTGATCTTCCTCTGGAAAAGTCCCCTCTGAAATGCCCTGGGCAGCTCTGGGTGCACACCCTGGCTTCACCCCTTCACGCTTGTCTAACATGAGCCCCTGGACTGGGAGTCCTCCCGACGGATCCTGTAGGCTACGATAGCTGTAGGAGACCCTGCCAGGAACCGCAGCTGCATTGCCCTGCACCAAGAGACTTACCGTGTCAAGGGCTGTAACGATTTCTTCCTTTGAGCTCTCCTCTGTCCTCCCACTCCAGACTGCTTTCAATCTCTCTCTGCCCTACTCCTTTCCTCTGAGCCCTGCCACGCTTTGCAGAGGAGTTGTTCCTTGGCAGAGCTCTCTCTCTGCAGTGCTGCCTGCTTACCCTGAGCTCCCTCCATCCCAGGAGCCTGTCTCTGCCCAGGAGGACAGGACCTGCCCAAGACGTCACTTTCTCTGCCCCCCACCCCACGCTGCGCTCCCGCCAGCTGTCCCTGGGGCTCTCCACAGCTGTCCCTGGGGCTCTCCAGGATCCCATGTGGAAAGAGACTGAAGTAATCACCGATGTGGCCTGTCTCACCTCTGCAGAGACATTTCTTCCCAGCACTGTCCTTTCTCCTCTCAGAGACACCGTGAGGTCTGAGAATCACCCTGCCTTGTCCCGTCATTAGGCAGGGCACCTGGACACTGACAGGGAGGGATCTCCTTTACCCCTGCTGAGGGAGGGGAATCACCTGAGTCAATGGAGGCATCTCGTCCTGGATGTGTAGTCCTGGGGCTGGAAGGGACCTCAGCTCCCTCCCATGCCTGCCACAAACCCACAGCAGGTGAGATTCCTCTTGCTTCCGCAACGGTGTCTGTTCAAAATAGGCACCTGCACTCCTTTTCTATGGTCCCATGGTCATTGGTGGAGATGGAGAGCAGGAGTTCGCACACAAACACCTGGTGACACTGGAGGTGCCAGAGGTAGTCCACGAGAGTGGAGCAGGACTGAGAGAGTGGGAAACACCTGGGGGCATCACCCTGCAGCCTGGTGAGGATGCCAGCTGAAACGACGGCAGATGCCCACATGTAGGACATCACCACCTGTCCCTCCTCACGCTCTTCAGGGCCGCCTAAGGAGGTGTTCAGCTGACCAAATGGAGTCATGTGCCCGAGGGAGAGTGAAGGCTTTCTCTTTCTCCCCTCCCTTAGCTGTATTTACTGGCTGTCCCTTGTCTGTAACAATAGCTGTCTCACACGTCCCCACGCAGCCTAACCGAATTCAGGGCAGCCGCTCAGCTAATGGCCACATACAGGCCTGTAGTGCTGTGTGAGACGCCGAGGCTCCCTAGACATCCATAGCCCCGTACTAGCTACTCTGAGGAACATTAACTCTATCCCAGCCAAAACCAGCACACCAGGGTGCCCCTTCGCTGATGTCGGGGAGCACTCCATGTCTTCCTGACTACAGCAGCCAGTCAAACACAGGCGGTACAGTCAGGGCAACAGGTTTCTTCTCCTGCTGCAGGCTGCACAGAGCAGGTACACAGGGCTGCTGGACTGGGGCCCCCAGGCGTCCCCGCCTCATTTTTCAGCCGCACCTTCTACTCCCCCTTTTCCCCTTCTATCCTGACGCTCTACTTTCCGAGCTTTTGGCTGGCACCAAATATCCCTTTATATTCTCACCAGTTTCACCCCAGGCCAACTAGGTTTCTCCTTTCACGGCCTGCCATCTCCAACAGCTTCTCACTTTCTAAAGCGGTGAGTTGCACCTCAAGCCAGGGTTGATGAAGACAAAAGTGAACGAGAGCTTCTGTAAGCCATGAGACGGCAGACACCATCAAAAAATGTCTATTGTCTCCACTGCGCACCTTAGAAACCTCGAGAAATCTCTAAAGGCACAAATAAGGAGCAGCTTAGAAGCTGTTCACATCAGTCGGGCAGGTTTGGATCCCGGTGAGATCCATGTGTTTAGAGAAGACTTTTCTGAATGACTCCTCAAGTTCTCCGTCTCTCAGGCTGTGGGTGAGGGCCTTGATTAAAGATGTTAAGGCAGCATAGAGAGACTATTTCTTTCAGGCTTCCTATTCTGACAGTATCTGGTACGCGCTACACACTGTAAGAGTCCCATCGACAACTGTATCCCCAAGCAGGGATTGGAGGAGAGGAGCAGGCGTAAACATCTTCTGCTTCCTGGTGCTGAGAGAGATTTTCAGAGTGGGGGAAAGGACGTAACTGTGAGATGCCAGAAACTGCGGAGATGTGAAGAGAGCACGACACGGAGGGGGAGAAGCAGAGGTCTCGCAGGGAGGTCCTGGGGCCAGGCCTGGGGCGTGTGAACACAGGGCTCTGGGATGAGCCAAAGGGTACAGGAAGGTCCTGAGGGGACATAAAAGCAGAGGTGGGCCTGGGGGCACCCCGAGAGGACCCATGGGCCAATGGTGAGCTGGCTCCCTACCCCCTGCAAGTGGACTCCCTGCCCCTTCCAGCCCGGGCGGCGGGTCACAGTGGGGTCCTTTGTGACCCCCCCCTCTGTGACACCCCACGGCACCATATCTAGCCAGCGGGGCCGTGGCCCTGCAGTGTCTGACAAGACAGCGACGGGACAGGGCAGGAGCACGGAGCTGGCGAGGAGACCCCGAGCGCAGCCCACGTCTTTCCCTGCCGCCCCTGGCAGCCTCGTGCTGCCGAGGTGTTGCCCTTAAGCTGCCCCACCCTCCCCCCAAAACTTTCCTCCATTTCGCAGGATGGCGGAGAGACCCCCCAGCCACCCCAGGGTGGCCTGGGAAGAGGTGGGGGCTCCCCAGGAGAGCCGCTCTCTGCCAGAGCCCTACGAGGTGTCCACGGTCCAGCCCCTGCAGACCGGTGAGTGAGGGGCCCCCCGGGACTGGCAGAGCCGGGGCCAGCGAGCACGACCGGCTCAACGCCGGGACCCCATTTCCTCGGCACGCTGGCAGCAGGAGTCCCACGGGCAGGGACACAGTGATGCCTGAACGCCAAGGCTGCTCGGGGCTGGGAGCTGTCCCCAGCACAGCCTCCCTCCTCAGCCATGCCGAGCTTTTTCACCGATTGGGAAGCTTGTTGGCAAAGATGCTTTGTCCTACCGACTCTCCTGTGTTTCCCCTCCACGTAGGCGAGACGCTGCCAGAGGAGAATCCAGAGCATCCGGAGCTCCAACTGGGATGGGATTCTGAGAGCACCTGGTTGCTTTCTTCGCTCGACAGCAGCGACATGACCACGGTAATGAGCTCCCCCCTTGCTGGGACTCTTGTCCCTGGCATCCGCAGGAGGCTTGTGTGAGCAAAGGGACCCAGAATCAGTGGGGTTGGCATGGCCTTACTGTCCCTGCTGAGAGGGTTCCTGCTGTCCCCGAGCAGGGACTAGGCGAGGGTGGCACTCCAGTGTCCCAGCAGCAGCTCCAGCCCTTCTGGCCACCAGCCAGCCCTGGTTCTCTCTAGGGCAAACACACGGCGCCCATGATGCCAACCCTCCTCCCTCACCCTGGGAACCCTCTGCTCTCACCCTCTGCCCTGCAGAGACTGCAGCCCCTGCTTCCAGCTTTCCTGCGGGCACTGCTGACAGCACTGCCGGGCACCTCTTGCCAGAGCTGCTGGCGGTGCTCAGCCAAGAAGCACCATCAGGGTGCTCGGTGTGACATGTCTTTGCTCCCCTCCTTCCTCCCGTAGGTGTTTGGAGAATACCTCCAGCCTTCTCAGATGACAGACATTCTCCTCGTGGCCATTGAGGCCTTGACAGCAGACGACATCTACGACAGGCAGCTGGGCAGCAACATCCTGGATATGGCCATGAGAGACCCTGCCTCCTGGCTGACGGATGTAAGTGCCCTGCGGCTGGATTGCCCTGCCCGTGAGCCCTGTCAGCCCTTGTTCTTCCCTCCTTCCCTAACCCAGCTCTCTCGGGCACCTGAAGCCATTTCAAGGCAGCAGAGAGGGATGGGAAGGGCAGCAGTTTCGGTGGCAGCTTGGGAAATGGCTGCACTCCAGTGGCAGCACCATCCTCACTGTGTCCCCTCCAGGTGCCAACGATTGTGAGGTACACCCACAAAAACATGGAGCACATCCGCATGGAGCCAGCCCGGCACAGCCTGGATTCATTCCTGCTCCTGCTGACCAAGCGGTGCCCCAGGGAAGTGGTCAGGAGCCTGTTGAAGATCTCTCCAACATGCGACAGGTACCGGCCCCGACAGCCTTGAGGGCTCGTTCCCTGTGGGGAGAGGGGCTCATGGACGCTCTGGCTGCCAGGCCCACGGAAAACTGCAGGACATCCCCCAGGAGCAGGGCCCTCCATCCCACTACGCTTCCCAGCCCCGGTGGGTCAGCCAGGCCCGCAGCAGCCAAAGCTGGCCAAGGCAGAGTCCCGCCACCACGCTCCTCCCTGCCCCATGGGGAACACCACCTCAGCCCCCTCCTGCCTAACCGGGCAGGGTTCCCGGGCACCCCAAGTGAGGGGGGTGGGCAGGGCCAGGGCTGCAGCACCGCCTGGGTCCGGAGAGGCTGGCCTGGGCATGGTGCAGTGGCCGAGGCAGCCCTGCTGACCGAGCGCTCTGGGTCTGCAGCGCTGCCCTGGCCATGTGGGAGGTGATGATCTCTGTGCCTTGGGCTTTGTGGAGTGTCTTGACGGAGCTGCTCAGCGTGCTCCAGGACCAGCGGCTGCGCAAGGTGTTCAGCTGTGCCGCGGAGGACGCCTGCATCTATCCCTTGGCTGTGAGTGACCTTCAGGGCTGTGCCTGCCTCCCCAGGGAAACAGGCACGGCCCCCTCCCCTTCCGTCTGCCTCCAAATGGCCACCACCTCCAGTACATATGGACACAGCCCCGGAGGGTCAGCAGGGACCTGCCCAGCACCAGCCAGACCCCGTGCCAGACACTTGGGGCCGCCCTGAGCTGTTTTGGCCCCGGTGAAAAAACACGAAGCCTGCCCCTGCCCGGGCAGCACCCTGCTTCCCCCCTGCCTGCTTCCCCCCTGCCTGCATCCTCCTGCCTGCATCCCCCTGCCTGCATCCCCCTGCCCTGCTCTGCAGCCTGGAAACCCGGGGCAGGGGCAGAGAAAGGAGCAGAAGCCCGAGTCAGGCCAGTTGCTGGGCCTGGGGCAGAGGCACGGCCTCTGCGCAGGCTGAGGGGGCTTCAAGTCTGGGGAGAGGAGACACTTACCACCGCCCACGTGTCGTGCCCCCTTTGTGCCAGCGCGGTGGAGGGAGCCCTGCGGGCTCTGCTGGTCTCTCACTGCTGTCTTCGTTTTAGCTGCTGCTCTGCGCCGACGTTGGAACAGAGGAGTTTGCTGCCCTGTACAAAGCCCAGAGGTACCTGAGGCATCCAAGCCCGGTGATGCTCTCGCTGGTGCTGAGGGGCCTCATCACGCTTTCAGAGACACCCGAGACGGTGAGCAGGGGGTAGTCAAGCGGAGCCATGTTGGCAGCCGGGGCCTGGGGCAGGGGGGTAATGTGGTGGCTTGGCCTTGGCTGGGAGGCAGGAGGCGGGGTGAGGGCTCCAATCACCCTCCCTGCTATGGAGGGGCCTGGTGGGTGCCTGGGGAGCCCTCCGGGCACAGAGGCTTGCCAATCCACCTGCCCCCTTCAGGCCGGTCGGTTTCAGGGGGTGGCTGAGCAGGGGACACTGCTCTCCTGCACTCCCTTCCCTTCCTCGGGCTCTCCCCGCATCCCCATCCGTGGCCACTGCCTGCCAGGAGGCTGCTGCAGTGACTCCTGTGCCACCTGCTGGGAAGCCGGGCGGGAGGCTGGTGCTCAGCAGCCGGCGCATTTTTGCCAGGGTGCTCGTTCCCTGCTTCACAATAAGGAAACTCTGTGTTTCGTACAGGCAAGAAAAATACCGGTCCTGCTGCCAGACATCATGGAGACCCTGCAGGATGCCAACGCTGATGTCAAGATGAAGGCCCTGGTACTCCTCAGGAACATGATGGGTCACATGAAGAGGGAGGAGGCCAGCGTCATCGCTCTGCAGCTGGCAGAGAAGCTCCTGCCCCTCTTTGATGATGTAAGGCTGCTGTGGGAGCCTGAGCCCTACAGATGGGCACCCTGCAAAGACAGCTGCCCTTCAGCCCAGCCCTGTGGGCAGCACTTGGGCAGGGCTCCCCTCCTCACTCCTCTTGCATGGCCTTTCAGGGCTTTGGGGCTCTTCAGCCGCAGCTGCAGATCTGGCCCACAGCCCCTGTGTTCAGGATCCGACCCCCGAGCAGCCCCCCTCACATCAGACACGCTGATGCCCTTGCTCACTGTGGGCAGGGAGCGGCTGTTGCTCAAGTCCCCCTGTCCTCCTCACCACCAGGTGTCCAGCCAGGTGCGGGAGCTCTCCATCAGCTTCTTCGAAGGCGTGATGAAGACTGTGGTGGGGAGAAACGTGAAAAAGATGAAGAAGAAAGTGCAGAGGGTCCTGCTCCCGCTCTTTCTCCACATGAACGACCAGATCGAGAGCGTGGCGAAGGTGAGTGACCAGCGACCCACTGGGGACGCCGGGAAGGGCGTGCCGACGCTGGCCTGGCATAAGGGGCGAGGGCTGCTGGACGTCAGAGTCTGGGAATGTGTGTCACCCCAGGGTCCCACTGCTCCCCTCCTTCCCTGCCCTGGGCCCACCGCTGCCTTCCTCCTTCCCCCCTGCTGCCTGCTGCCGAGGTGGATGGGGAGCGGGGGTCCCCTCCCAGCCCCGCTCTCCCCACTCAGCCCTCCTCCAGCACAGCCCAGAGGAAGGCTCCCTGCAGACCCAGCACGAGCAGGGCCGGGGAACCTGGCACAGGCATTTCCCAGACCTGCCCTGCCTGGTCCAGCAGGGCTCAGCAGCAGCCCCACGGCCAGCGAGCACACGAGTCCCTACGGGCTTCCCAGCTGTCCCTGCAGGTGTGGGAGGCCAGGGCTTTGAGCCCCAATCCCTGTCCCCCAGGGCTGTGCCCCAGAGACCCCCAAATGTTTGGGCCAGGGCATGTCCCAGCTCCCTGAGGGCAGGATCGCTGCAGAAACAGAGCCCTGCTCACCCCGATGCCCTTGCACGGGGCCAGTGAACTTGGCCTCTGCAGAGGGGTGCAGCACTTAGAAGGGGTGGAGAGCCAGCTTGTTCCCCAGCCTGGGGCAGGGAGAATGGTGGGAAGGGAGGTGCAGCCAGAAGGGGACTGGCCCTGCATCCCGGGATCAAAGCTCTGCTCACCCGGAGCCTGGGTGTGGAGGAGCTGGGGCAGCCCCGGCTGGGGAGCCAAGCGTCCTGCTGGGGGATGCTCCTGGGACGTGCTGCTGGCTCCATCCTGCCCCAGTGTCTCTGGGGCTCCAGCCCTCGCTGCCTACAGCTGTGGGCCCACACCTCCTTTGCCCTTCGGCCTGCCCACATCTCTGGCAGCAGCTCAGCAGCTCTTGAGGATCTCTGTTCTGTTGGCCGGCAGCAGGAGATACCTGAGGTGGTGGCTGCCCCGTGTCCCTGCCCTGGGCACTGAACCCAGTTCAGACTCTGTCCCCTGCTGCCTCTTCCCATAAGGGGCTGGGAACAGCTCGGAGCCTGGCCAAGAGGAGGAGGATGCCAGGGCTGCTTCCCTGGGCTGTGGTGCCATCTCCCAGCCTCTGCTTCTCTGCAGGCCTCTGGGAACACCCTCCTCGCCTGTGCAAAGTTCCTGGGATGGAGGAAGCTCAGCTACCTGGCCGAGACGCGTCAGACACACCTGATTGGAGAGTGCTTGGTGAGGACAACCCCCAAGCCCCACGGCCGGGCCCCACGTGCCCGTGGGGAGGGCTGTGCAGCTGTGCCTCGCCTGCCCTGCTCCAGCCTGGAGCCCAGAGCCTGGAGCTGCATCCTCCTTCCTTGCCCTCAAGCACGCAGCCCCCAAGGGCTCTTCTCCAGGCCCTTCTCCCCTCCCTGCCCCCAGGGTGCTGAACAAGACCCTGGCACATGTAAGCCCTGGCACTGGGACAGAGGGGTCGCAGCACCCCCAGGCCCCCTGTGCCTGCGGCTCGCTCTGAACCTCAGCCCCACAGGGCTCCTGCCTGGGAGGGAGGGAGGGAGGGAGGGAGGGAGGGCACCGGTAGGAGGGACTGTTCCGGATGGCTGGGGAGGGTCTGTATGAGCCACGTGCCCTTGTGCTCTCTCCAGCTACTGCACAACAGGAGCAGGGTGGAAGAATATCTGTGTCAGAGCCTGCCGTACCTGAAGGACGCTCAGGCCACCCTGCGAGTGGCGGCCATCAGGTTCATCGGTGAGCCACAGCCCCTGGGGTCCCTCTTCTGGCAGCCTGGCCCCGGTTCCCTCCACTGCACCGGCAGCAAGGGACAGCCCTGTGGCTGCCAGAGCCCCGGCTGCCCCGTGCAGGGCCCGCCACGCAGGTGGGCTCGCTGGGAGCCTTGCTCAGTCCCACCGCCCCCGCGTACTGTCCTTCCCTGGGGTCCGCCCTGCTGAGGGGGAGGAGGGGGTGCAGCCAGTCTGGCAGGGCCGGGGGCCGTGCTGCTGGGAGCGTGCTGGGGAGCAGGAGGTCTGACAGGAGCTCTGTGCCTAGGGCTTGCCGCGCGGCACCTGAGGAACCGAAGCTCGGAGAAGCTCTGGGATATCTGCAACGGTGAGTAGGGGCGGTGCTGTGCTGGCCGGGGCTGGCGGGGCAGGGGACAGAGCCGGGGCAGGGTGCTGCCATGGCTGGCCCCGCGCCAGGGCAACGTTTCAGGGGCAGAGGAACGTGTCTGGGGCACATGGGGAATTCCTGAGCAGCAGCTTCCAGCTGGTCTGTTTGTCCCACCTGCTCCTCCTGGCCAGGGAAAGAGATGGGTGGGGCTGGCATGGGCTGGAGGGGACTCCTGGGGGTCTCTGCAGGCAGTGGGGGTTCACGTCCGCTTCGCTTCCTTTCGTTGCAGCCCTCCTGCCCTTGGGGAAGGACACGGAACTCTCGGTCAGCTCCCTGGCAGTTCAGACCGTCTTCGTCCTGACAAGAGATGTGCCAACATCAGGATGGAGCCTGCGATCGCTGTGCTGCTGGCCCTGCCGAGCCTTTGAGAGATTACGTTCTCCTCTCAAAAACGGCCGTATTTGAATATTTTTTTTTTTTTAATTAAAGCTGGAACAAGCAGCCCCGTCCCATGGTGTCCTTCCCATGGGGACCACCCTGAGGGTGCTGAGCAGACAGCGTCCTTCCTGGCCTCTGCCGCTGCCTGCAGGACAGCACACCCGGACCCAGGGTGTCCTTGCAGCCAAGCCCCAGCTGCCCCGCTAGACCACAAAGCCCCGAGGGGAGGAGGGGAGAAGCTTTAGCCCAACCTGCCCCTCCTGAGACATCCCAGGGCACGAAAAGGCACCCGTGCTCTGCCAAGCTGGCGAGTCGTCACTTGTCCCGGCATCAAACTCCTCTCTTGTACTGGGAGCTGGGCTGGTTTGGGCTGGGATGGAGTTAATTTCCCTCGTAGTAGCTGCTACGGGGCTCTGGGTTGGATTTGTGCTGGAAACGGTGTTGATAACACAGGGGTGTTTTCGTCCCTGCTGAGCAGTGCCTACACTGAGTCAAGGCCCTTTCTGCTTCCCACCCCGCCCCACCAGCGAGCAGGCTGGGGGTGCACGAGAAGCTGGGAGGGGACACAGCCGGGACAGCTGACCCCGGCTGACCCAAGGGATATTCCACACCATATGACGTCACGCTCAGCAATAAAACTGGGGGGGAGGTTGGCGGGGGGGCCGCTGGCTGGGCATCGGTCACTTGGTGGTGAGCAACGGTTTTCATTTGCATCACTTGTCTTTCCTGGGTTTTATTTCTCTCTCTTTGTCATCTTCCTTTTCATTATTATTATTATTATTATTATTATTATTATTATTATTATTATTTTTATTACTTTTATTAAACTTTTTATCTCGCGTGTTTTCTCTCTCTTACCCGTCCGATTCCCTCCCCCCATCCCGCCGGGGGGAGTGAGCGAGCGGCCGTGTGGTGCTCGGTTACCGGCCGGGGTTACACCACGACAGTCCTTTCTCCACCCCCTCTTCCGTGCCGATGTCATACCCACATCTTTAATGTCTACTACACTGCTTCCAAGACAATGTCGGAGGAGTTGGTGTTTTAACGAGTCTGTTCTCCTTTTGTTGTCAATGTTTTGGGAGTTAAGCTCATGGTACCATTGGGTTCCACTGGACCGAATGTTCTGGATTTCAAAGGTCTCCTCTTGGTGTCCAATGGCAGGGGAGATGGTCCATGAGCTCCCCTTCTCTCCTCAGGTTTCTTCATGTACGACAGGACTGATGGCATACGGCAGACTCTGTGGAAATGAATGTGGAGGGGTGAGGAGAGGCGAGGATGGGGACTCGCCACGTGCCCTGGGGTTGGAATGAATGGAGACTCAGAAGGTGCAACACCCTGAAAGGTGGCGTCCCCCCAAAGTAAAGCACTGGATTGAGGTATCCACAAAGGACTCTGCAGTGCCATGGGAGTCAGTGGGGAGCCAGCAGGCACAGGAAGGGGAGACTGGAGAGATGCGGGAGCTGCCTGAGGAGGCCCAGGGCTCTTGTGCTGTCCTGGGGAGTGGGGCTGGTGGGAGCAGAGAAGAGGTCAAATGCAGTTGGGGTTGCGGATCACCAACAAGATGACTGCAGGAGATCCTGGGAGTGACTGGCCTCTGTTTCCTTGTGTCTTTTTTGCAGGCATCAGCCCTGGGGCTGGTGGGGAGGCTGAGACCCCTCTCTGCCCCCCAGGACCTGCTGTGCCCTTCAGAGGGGCTGGGGCTGTTGCCGAATGGCCAGAGCTCTGCAGCACCCTGCGATGAGCACTGCAGTGGGACCAGCCCAGACTGGGCTGCTCCGCTGGGCTGGGCTGGGCTGGGCTGCTGTAGAGGGCAGGGGAGGTGGGGAGAGGTGGGGAGAGGCTGGGCTGGGCTGGAAAGAGCCCAGGAGAGGGAAACACCAGTGTTCCCAACGCTGTGAGAGTGTGCAGGGTGAGCGCACCCAGCAGGGTGCTCACAGAGCAGAGCCAGGCGTTGTGGTGAAGGAAGCAAGGCACCAAAGGTGCAGAAGAGAGGGGCCCGCTCTGTGCCATGTTCCCTGCACACCCCGGGGAAGCTGCCCTGGGAAAACTGTCCCAGATCAGTCCCACACACCGGCCATTTCCATGTCTGGTCGTACACCCCAGCCCTGAGGAGGGACTTTTGCTGCTGCATGGTCACCTCTGTCCTCCTCTGGGGCCCTGTGATACCCAACTCCACCGCACTCATTAATAGAAAGGGAACCAGTTTCCTACTGACTCTTACGACACACGAGTCCCAGAGCTCTGGCCACTGCTGGTCTCTCAGCCAAGCCCTTTCCCAGACAACTCCAAAGCGATCAGGTGCTCATGGCCTTGTCCCTTGGATCTTTCCAACATTGAAAATCTCATTGACTGAGGTCCCACCAACGGGCCTGGGCCCTTGCTCCAGTGTTTCTCCCTGAACAATTTCTCAAAAACCCCAGCTCGCTCAGCCTCTGCTTCTCCATACTGTGCCCCAGGCCTCAACCACCCTTCTGGCCTCTGCAGGACTCGCTCCATTCGGTGTAGGGTCTTCCTTGTGCTGGAAAGCCCCATACTGGACGCAGCAGTCCTGATGCGGTCCCGTGGTGGGTTCACCTTGGCCAGCAGCCAGACAGCCACCCAGCTGCTCACTCCCTCACTCCCCTGACTCAACAGGACAAGGGGAGAAAAGAAACCAGGAATCTCATGGGTCAAGACAAAGTCAAGGAGATCAGTTGCCAATTACTGTCACAGGCAAAGACGTGTGGACTTGCCGAAGATCAATTTAATGTATTGCCAATTAAAAAAGATGTGGATTGTGAGAAACAATGACAAAACTATTAAAGACCTTTGCCCTCACACTTTCTCCCAGGCTCTAATTACTCCATTGCTCCCAATTCATCTACCCTCCCCAACCCCAAGAGGAGCAGGGGTGGTGATGAAGAGGGGGTTAACAGTCAAAGAACATCTCTGCCGCTCCTTCCTCCTCACACTTCTCCCCTGCTCCAGTGTGGGTCCTCTCCATGGGATCCCACCATATTTGTGGTCAAGGCTCTGTGTTGTTCATTTCTTCCTGTCTTACTTCTTTATACTCCCAGAATCGCGGCAATGTTGAGGTTGGAAGGGACCTCTGGAGATCATCTGGTTCAACCCCGCAGCTGAGGCAGGCTCAGCTAGAGCAGGTTGCTCAGCACCTTGTCTAGGTGGGTTTCGAATATCTCCATGGACGGGCACTCCACAACCTCTCCAGGCAACCCGTTCCAGTGACTGACCACCCTCACAGTCTAAAAGTGTTTTCTTGGCTTCAGATGGAATTTTATAGACATTAATACGATCCCTCCAAGACTTTCTTTCTCCAGGCTGACCAGACCCACATCTCTCAGCCATTTCCTCCTATGAAAGACGCTACAATCCCTGAAACCAGCTCTGTGGCCCTTTGCTGGACTTGCTTGAGTAGGTCAACAGCTTTCTTGTACTGGGGAGCCCAGCCCTGGACAAAACACTACAGACGTGGCCTCACCAGTGCTGAGAAGAGGGGACGGGTCACCTCCCTCCATCACCCAGCAATGCTTTTCCGAATGCAGCCCAGGAGGCTGTTGGCCTTTGCCGCGAGGGGGCATTGCTGGCTCGTGCTCAGCTTGTTGTCCTCTGGGAGGCCAAGGTCCTTCTCTGCAGAGCTGCTACCTGGCCGGTCGGCCCCCAGCATGATGTCCACAGTGTGGCTGGATCACAGGCTTTCTTCCCACAGGGACTTTCTCAGCAGCACCTTGTCCTTCTTGGAGATCAGCTCCACCTCTGGCCCAGGCCCCACGGTGCTGCAGGGTCACCTGGGACAGCAAAGCCCTCTCCTGCCAGGGCTGCACAGCCCAGGCCTCTTTCTCTCGGGCCTTGGGGACTGCAGCTTGTGCTCTCCTTGTGGGAACCTCATCCGTCATGATGTCGCCACCTGCCATCCACTCCAGCATGCCTCTGCTGGGAAGCAAAGCCTTTCCACGCAAGGGGTCCAAGCTCTGCGCACCAGGTTTCCATGTGACAATCTGCCCTTGGGCCTGGTGCCCCGTGTGAGGTGCTGCAGCCCAAATGGGCACCAAAACCCACAGCCTGGGCCACAGACAGCAGGAGCCCCATGTGCCACCACAGAGCTGTGACTTCAGTGGAAGAAGAGCTGAGGTGGGGAAGGACAGCTCCCACGGCTTTTGTGGTCATGGAGATACAAGACCTTCAGGAGAGACCGACAGGGGAGATGAGAAGTGGGGGATGCCTTGTGTGATGTCAGGGCAGCTCAGATATATGAGGGTCTCTGTGGGACACGTAACAGGTCAGATGGCGGCTTGTGTGGGGGTCACCTTCTGAATGGGCCACCCAGTCTTCTGCTCACCTGGATCTGGTACTCCCAAAGGAGGAAGAGCTGCTCAGGGATGTGAAGACACATGTCAGCCTTGGCTGTAGTGACCATGAAATGGTGGTCTCCCAGATCCCCAGGGACATGGGGAAGGAGAGTAGCCGCAAGCAGACCCTGGACATCAGGGCATGAGAACTTGACCTGCTGAGGGCACTGGCAGGTGGGAACCCGTGGGGGCAGTGTCAGGGCCCTGAGAGCATCCATAGGCCTTCATGGCCCTGAGCAGCATCACCTGGGGCCTCCACCTGCCTCTCTGTCCATGGGCCCAGGAGACCATTGAAGCAAGGCCTGAGTTTCAGCCCCAGCTTCATCTATGCTGTAGGTGTCCGGGTCTCCAGACACAGCCACAGACACAGCCTTGCCTGTCCATGCACCTTGTTGATTCGGACTTGCACAGTCACTCCCCAGCTTGATTCTTTATCGGGTGTACAAGGGAATGACACCGTGGCCCTCCAGGTGCCAGACCCCGGCTGATTCTCAGAGGCCTAGGGCCGTTCTGCTTCCTTTCTTCCCATCACTGGGTCATGTTTTGGGAGGAGAGCAAGGAAAAGCTCAAGGAGGTTTCTGGGTGCCAATGACTGAAAGGGGGGAGCAGAGCCCTCACATGTGAAATGATTTAAGGCTCTGCTAGTTCAAAACTGTTATCTTCTGCTCCTTTCTCGGAGGCCTTAAATCTTCTGCAGGACCCTGGAAGCGCTGAGATCCCTCCACCTCCCTCTCTTTTAGCAATTAAGGTGACAGTACCCAAGTCAGAGGTTTTGTTTCAATTCTGCTTCCAGCCTAAAGCCCCCCATGGTCTGGAGATAGGCCAGGAAACTTGCAGGAGTAGCCCGCTCCTCTGGACAAAGAGGTGGATGTTCCCAGGAATCTCTGGAGGAATGGTGTCCCGATAGCTGTGTGCACGGAGCTGGTCAAATGCCTGTCTCCTTTTTTTGAATGGGGGCTTAGATGCCTGGTTCATGGGTAAACTCTCTCTGTGGATGCTGACATGGACTGAGTGACCTGGTCTGACCTCAGAGCTGGCCCTGCTTGGAGCTGGCCATTGGACTACAGACCACCTGAGCTCCCTCCCACCCTGAATTGTCCTATGAGCACATGATGTGGAGACCCTCACCTCCAGCTTTGTCTCTTCTTGTACGGTGTGTGGCAAGGCACAGGCTCCTGGAAGGGCTGGTGGGAAAGAGGCTGCTGGGGGTCTCTTGTCCGGCCTCCAGGTTGGCTGTGACGTTGTGGAGCAAAGAAGAGCTCCAAAGGTGGAGATCACAGCAACGCTCCTCTAGTCCATTTCATTTTCCGAAGGCTCAGCCTAAAGCTCCCAAGAGGCCGTTTGTGGCTGTTGCCTCTGCCATATCTTTGGCCACTGCAGAAGAGAGCTTGGCTCCGTCATCGCTCCAGGTAGGTGTAGGCTCCTACTAGGTTGCCCCATGCCTCCTTCAGCAGCCTAGAGAGGCCCAATTCCCTCAGACTCTCCTCACAGCTCGTGCTTTAGGCCCCCAGCTCCATCTTGGCAGACCTCCTCTGGACCCTCTCCAGTTTCTCCACTCTCCTTTTGGAATCTGAGGCCCACTGGCTCGTATGGCACCGTCCTGGTGCCCAGGCCCTTCTCCTCAGGGCACTCCTTAGCCAGACAGGTCTCTACCCATCCTGCTGCATAAACCTGTTGTGCAGCATGTGGGCTGAGATAGAAAACAGATAATAGGCCCCAGCGTTTCTTGCTGAGCGTGTCGTCATACGGTATGGAATATCCCTCTGGTCAGTCGGGGTCAGCTGTCCTGCCTGTGGCCGCCCACCAACTTCTTGCCCACCCCCAGCCTACTCGCTGGGAGGGAGCAGAGTGAGACACAGAGAAGGCCTTGACGCTGTGCAGACACTGCTCAGCAACAGCCAAAATGCTGCTGTGTCATCAACACTGGTTTAGGCACAAACGCAAAACACCGCACCACAGGGGCTGCTACGAAGGACGTGAACCCCATCCCAGCCAGACACAGGACACTTGAACCGGGGCTCCAGAAATGGACACAGTAGTGTACTGGTGGCCGAACAAGGGATGAGCAGGGGCAGACAATCCCTTCCCCCACTCTTCTGGCGAGGCTCCTCTTTACACACTCCAGGACACTGCTGGCCGCCTTTGCCACCACGTCACGCTCCTGGATTTATTTTTGCCGTCTGTACCCCAGCACCACCAGGGCCTTTTCCGCAGAGCTGCTCCCCAGCCAGGCAGGCCCCTTCCCCTGCCACTGCAGGGTGTCACTCTACCTCCCCCAGGCGCAGGACCTGGCCTTTGTCCTTTGTCTTTGCCATGAAGTTCCTGACAGGACAGTCCTCCCGCCTGCCAGGTTTCCCTGAAAGGCATCCCGAAGGCACAGGAATGGTCCTCCCAAGTGAGTATCATTGAAAACTGTGGTGAGAGCTGCCTCCTCCGCGTCATGGATACAGGTGTGAAACTGCACAGGGCTCAGGAGAGTCCCCTGTGCCGCCTCACCAAACCCCGGTATGTCCCCTGGCCTCCAGGTAGAGGATGGCCCCTTCACCACTGCCCTCTCAGCCTCATCATCCAACTGGTGCTTTGCTCGTCTGTTTGTCTATCCGTCCAGACTGTAATGGCCTGACTTGGGTGCAAGAATATTGAGGGAGACCATGCCAAAAGTCTTGCTGAAGTGGAGGTAAACGACATCACCTGGTGTCCCCTCATGCACAAATGCAGCTCCTTCATCGTGAAGGCAGCCAGGTTGGCGAGGCATGGTTGACCCTTGGTCAGTCCAGGACGATGCTCTTCTCTTTTAGGTGCCCAGGGATGTCACCCAAGAGCACTCCTTCAATGGCTCCCTCCTCACCAAAGTGAGCTTGTACAGCCTGGGGTTCCCTGGGTTCCACTTTGGTCCGCTTGCAAAGATGAGTGCAACACTTGCTTCTCCTAACTCACAAGAGACCTCTACCAATCCCAGGACCTTTCAAAAGGGATATTCCACAGAAATATCCATCTTGCCCTGTAACTTCATGTCCACTCTTGTTCCTGTGATACGGTGTATTTAGTTTCTCTAATCTTTCTTATCATTCCACCTGTCCTGATACAGTGACCATTTCTAAAGTCATCTCTGCAGGTGCAGACTCTCTAGACAAAGGCCCCTTCCATTATTCTCTCATTTTCTCCTACCCTTTTTCTTTGTTCGCTCAGATAACTCTCACCTACCCAGTTGCTGCTTTGAGCTTCAGGGAGTCAAAAGCTTGCCTGTCTTTCCGTTCTCTAATTGTCTCTTCAGCCAAGTCTTTAATTATGTTTATAACTAAATTTTCTGTCTCTTCTAAAACATTTCTCCTGAGATTATCCCTTGTGGAAAGGCAACCTCGTTAGAGACAGCTTGTGCTTAGCGTGTGGTTGAGGAGGGTGTTTTACTGTTTAGCAAACTTTATCATGCTTTGCTTGTCTTTGGTTGCAAATTGGAAGAATCTTCTGTGGCCTGTGTGCAGCCAGTTCTCGAAGGAGAGCGGGAGGGAGCTGGTGCAACGGAGCTGTAACATTCAGCTCCAGAGTTCAGTGAAGTCTGATGTAAGGCAAACTGATGCAAGTCCCGGGGGGCCAATGAGAACAATGGTGGGGTTGGGGAGGTGGAGAGCGAGGTTGTCCATCCGGCGTCAGACCTCAAAGGACTGCTGTTCCTACCTGCCCAGGCCTCCTGAGGAGACACTCTGCATCAATATCAATTGGAGAATGCTTCTATCACCTCTTCTCTACAATGAAAAGAAATAAAATATCAAACTTTAATTTAAAAAATATTTTTTATTAGGTGCCCTTTGAAATCTTCCTCTTTCACCACACAATGAAATGACTCCAATGAGCTGTACAAGCCTGGAAGACCTGAAGAAAACTACAGGAAGAGAAAGAGCTCGTTAAGGCTCTCTGTCTTTTAATGAGACCCATGGAGTATTTGGTGCCGAGTCCTTGAACCTCCCATGATGAGAGGAGATTGAAGAAACCTCTCCAGAAGTCCAAGTCAGAAGCAAAGGAGTACTGAAGTATGACTGGGTCCCCCTGAGGACCATGACTGACAAAGCCTCCCCATGGACTCGTTAGAGCAGGTAATTGGAGGCTGTGATTGCAGGTAGGCAAAGGCACTGTGCAGGCAGCTGTGATGCTGAGAAAAGCCTTGGTTGTATTCAGAAAGCAGAAAGGCCAAGCCCTGACCCCCAGGCCCTGAGAAGGCCGACCCTGTCCCTCACGCGTGGCTCAGGGCTCTTCCTGGGGGCAGTGGGATGTGAGGGTGAGCAATGCCAGGTGTAGAAAAACTGTACAACCCCTCCCGGCCTCCCCAAGCCAGGGAAAGGAAGAAATGCAGTCCAGAGCCTCAAACAGAAAGTTCCTCCTTGTAGGCCTCGGTGGTAGAGGCAACTGCCGTAGCCAAGGGGACAAAGACCTCGGTTTTGATGGGCCTTTCAGCCTTGCCAGAGGCCGAGGCCGTCTCTACTGCAGGCTGTCCTACACTGTCCCATGCCTGCACCTCTTTCCCTTCAGGCTGCCGACACCCTTCTTGCTTTCCCACCTACCTCTCAGCCCAGCATTTCTGTGTCTTCACTGATGTCTCTCCAGCCATTGTTGGCTTTTCCTTGAAAGACAAAGCCATGGGCTGATCCAGACGCCCTCTGGGTGACCTCTTGCACCACAAGGCTACCCTCAGAGTGAGATTCCTTTTTCCTCACTTCCAGTCTGAAGCTTCCAAGCTGCAATTTGTGGAGGTTTCCTTCTCTTCCCACTACCCAGAAAAGCTCCATTATCTTGGAAACCACCCTTCAGGTAGTTGCAGGTTACTACTATAGAGTCCTGAGCCTCT
Organism: Aptenodytes patagonicus; assembly: GCF_965638725.1. Taxonomy (NCBI): domain Eukaryota; kingdom Metazoa; phylum Chordata; class Aves; order Sphenisciformes; family Spheniscidae; genus Aptenodytes; species Aptenodytes patagonicus. The sequence continues at coordinate 33,227 of NW_027472096.1, read as the reverse complement.
ACGTCACCAGGCTAAAGAACCCCAGGTCCCTCAGCCTCTCCACAGAGGCCCCAAATCACATCCTGGCAGATGTCCATGGCAGAGGCCCTGGTTTTCTATTTCTATTTCTTTTATCTTTCTTCTCTTCTCTTCTCTTCTTCTTCTCTTCTCTTCTCTTCTCTTCTCTTCTCTTCTCTTCTCTTCTCTTCTCTCTTCTCTTCTCTTCTCTCTCTTCTCTCTCTTCCTCTCCTCTCCTCTCCTCTCCTCTCCTCTCCTCTCCTCTCCTCTCCTCTCCTCTCCTCTCCTCTCCTCTCCTCTCCTCTCCTCTCCTCTCCTCTCCTCTCCTCTCCTCTCCTCTCCTCTCCTCTCCTCTCCTCTCCTCTCCTCTCCTCTCCTCTCCTCTCCTCTCCTCTCCTCTCCTCTCCTCTCCTCTCCTCTCCTCTCCTCTCCTCTCCTCTCCTCTCCTCTCCTCTCCTCTCCTCTCCTCTCCTCTCCTCTCCTCTCCTCTCCTCTCCTCTCCTCTCCTCTCCTCTCCTCTCCTCTCCTCTCCTCTCCTCTCCTCTCCTCTCCTCTCCTCTCCTCTCCTCTCCTCTCCTCTCCTCTCCTCTCCTCTCCTCTCCTCTTCTCTTCTCTTCTCTTCTCTTCTCTTCTCTTCTCTTCTCTTCTCTTCTCTTCTCTTCTCTTCTCTTCTCCTGACTCGGCACCTTTGCAGCAAAGGCAGACAACGCCATCCTGGGCTGCAGGAGGAAGAGCACTGCCAGCAGCTGGGTGGAGGTGATCCTTCCTCTGTACTCAGCCCTGCTACAAGTGCTCTTGCTCACTTCCCTCAAGCTTTTCTACATTGCCACCTCACGCGCACTGCAGCCAAAGCTGCCCTCCGCATCTTCCACCAGTCCTGCCTTGTCTTCTGGTGAAAAACAAGTCCAGGAGAGCATCCCCCCATGTCGGGTCAGGGATTACCTTCTACCTTCCCTCCTACCGAGGCCTTTTAGCAGAGGTCCATGGTCTTCAAAGTCCCCAGCGACTACCAGGTCCTAAAACGGTGTCCCTTCCTCCAGCTGTCTAAAGGAGACCTCACCCTCTTCCTAACCTTCCTCAGGCAGTTCAGGGATCCTGACCATAAGAGCATTGTCCATGGAGGAGTCAGTGATCCACAGAAGAGTAAACCTGAGTGGACCCGGGCCTGTGCTGCGCTGTGCTGGGCTCCACGTGCAGCTTGGTCTTCAGGCTGTGTTGTGCTGAGCATATCCCTGGGTCACAGGATCAATTTGATGGCAACAGAGAAATCTGCAGGAAGCTCCCACCTGGGACTGGCCAGGAGGCCCACTGCACGTCCTCACGTTTGCCAAAAACTGCAGCAACAGATTTGCACGTGAACATCACGTCTCAGGGCAGTAGAAATGGTGACTAGAGGGTTTTGTTCCCTGTTAGAAAACCTTGAAAGAGATCACAGGAGCTGATTCAGAGATGGAAGCTGCACAACTCCCTGCACCACTGTCAAAGGCCCTGGCACCTGAAGGGACGTCAGATTGCCTACACGATCCTCTCTTTGTTCAGAGTGTTTCTCTAACAAATGGCATTGTAAAGAATGCCTCGCAGAGTCTGAGTGCCTTTCTTACTGGGGACATAACAAACCAGAACCTCCAGGTACAAAACAACCACCAAGTCACGTGTGCCTGCTGCTGGCTCTCAGGTTCTCAGCCAGAAGTGAATGTCACGGTCACCAGCCCAGCCCTGTGCCTGCTGATGGCCAATCACTCCAGGAGATTGGAGACTAAAGTGGCCTCACACTCGCCTTCACGGCCACGTGTCTCCTCCTGGCACATGGCTTCTCAGACACAATTGATAACATCATCACATCCCGAGCCATCAGCCTTCTTGTGGCCTATCGGCCGACTCGACAGACGTAACCTCACCATGGTCTTCCAAGCCACGTGCCTGCTGCTGGCCTTTCAGCTTCTGGGACTGACACGGCCAAGCTGTGTGCCTGCCCCTGCCCCATCAGTTACTCAGGTGGAAAGGAAGTGACAACCCATATCCAACGCCTCTTCCTGGAGAGGCCTCCCAGCTCATTAGGGAAACGGCTTCCCACAATCCACGGTCCAGGCAGGTGCCTTCTGCTGGCCTATCAAGGACGCTGGCAGATGTGAGCCTAACAGCAAATATCCCAGCCATGAGTCAAGGGCTGACCGAGCAGCTACCTCAGAAAGAAGTGACCTCCCCGTCCTTTACCAGCCATGTTTGTGCTGCTGGTCAATCAACTCCAGAGGCAGAAGGCGCATCACAGTCACCTTCACAGCCATGTGCCTCCTGCTGGCCCATGAAATTCTGAGGTACAGCTGACCTCATCATAGCATTCCCACCCCTCTCCTCCTTGTGGCCAGTGAGCTAGTCAGATTCCTCACAGTCCTCTTCCACTGCCTTGAGAATGCTCTGGGACCTCCTGAGCCCTGCTCTTCCCCCAAGGGTCCAAACAGCAGAAGTTCAGGTTTGGAGAGGGGTTGAAATTGAGCAGTTGCATCACATTTTTTTTTTCCCCTTCCTCTGTTTTGTTTATTTCTCTCTTTCTCTCTCTCATTGTTTTCCTTCTCATTACAATTTATTTTTGTTGTTGTTATTATTTTTATTATTATTATTATCATCTTATTATTTCAAGTATGAAATTGTTCTTATCTCAATCCACGAGTTTTCTTACTTTTACTCTTCCACTTCTCTCCCCCCATCCCCTGGGGCGGGGAGGGTGAGCAAGCAGCTCTGTGGTGCTTTGTTGCTGAAGGTGTAAAGCGGGACAGGGACACTCCCAGAGCTTTCCCACGGGTGACACTGGAGACACCCATCCTCTAAGACAAGAATCTGGAGCCGCCTGGAGTGCACGGTGGTTCTCCAGGGTCATCACGTTCCTGAGGTTGTGTTGGGATGGAAGAGGTCGGCAAAGATGGGGACTGGGGCCTGAAGTCCAGGAGATGTGCAGACCTCCTCTGGGCACTCTCCCGTCCCTCCCCACCTGCCTAGAGCAGGAATTCCCACAGAGGGACACACTAGGGCAGGTGTGGCCACACCACGGCTCCCTGGAGGGAGATGAAAACTCAAGATGTCTGGGTGGCCGTGCTCCTCCTAACACATCCCCCTGTGCAGCTGGCCTTGCTCATGGTGAGCATGCACCACTGGCTCGTCTGGCGTCCTTCGTAGTGCCCAGGCCCTTCTCCTCAGGGTCACTGCTCAGCTGGTCACGTTCCCTGATACATGGGGTTGTTATTCCCTGCCGATGCAGGACTGGGCACTTCTCCTTGGAAAACTTCAGGAGTTTTTGTTGGCAGAATCCCAGTTTCTCAAGGTCCCCCTGCACTGAAGATCCATTTTGTCACCTCTTCTTGTTTGCATGCAGACGGCTCACCGTGGTTGTGGTGAGCCATGACCACAAGATAACCGCATGAGAAGTTGCAGGGCACTGCAGGTAATTGCAGGATTTACTGGTTCTGTACTGACCAACATAGGAACCAGCACGACGACCCTCTTAGAAACACTTCATGAGGGCACAAAGCAAGCAAAGCCAGGGCCAGTGGGGCAAGAGCAGAGCTGGGCTGTTTGTCGAGGAATGTATGAGGATGATCAAAAAGAAGAATTTGGGAGGGGGAAAGAGGGAAAAGGAAAAGCAAAAGTTCAGCTCAGGATATGATGAGGCGGGTCTGGGGTAACCTGCCTGTCCGCCTTGAGTCAGTGAGTTGAGTGGGACAAAAAAGCCACACCTGAGTGGATCACACTTATGTCTGCTTACCTCTGTGGTCCTGGGGAACCTGAGCGCTCTCCCTGTCCTCATCAAGGGAAGACCCGTGGTGGAAGGAAATGCACACTCACTCATGCTGGAAGGGACCTCGGGAGGTCTCTAGGCCAAGCCAAATCGCAGTCTGTGGAGAAAGGGAAATGAGGGTTGGGCTGTTTGCATGCCAGGCTGTGTTCGTGTGAGATGTATACCTGTATAGACACACAGACGGGACGGATCCCTCCCGGAGCTGGTCTTAGACCCTCCACCTATCTAGGAGCTGGCCTCAAGATTCCCTCATCCCTCCAGGGCCCCCATGCACAGACAGGCACACACACACACACACAAATGGCTCTCTCCAGCACCGAGTCATAGACCATTGAGGCTGGAAGGCAGCCAGCTCCCCCCTTCTCTGTGCTTCCTCTTCATGCTTGACCTTAGTCAGGAGCTCCTTTCTCAGCCATGCCAGCCTCCTGCCGCCTTGGCGTGACTTCCTGCATGTTGGGGTGGAGCATTCTGGATCATGGAGAGGTGATCCTTGACCATCAAAGAGCCTTCTGCAGAATCCGCCTGGCCACAGGCATCCCCTGCTCCAAGGTTATCAAAACTTCCCTCCCTAACTCTTAGGCCAATCAGTCTTTATACTATGAAAACGTATTCACTTTCTGAAGATGGAGATATAGCTCACGTTGTATACTGATTTATCACGCTTGAGTAAGCAAACTAAAGGACACCAGCTCATCAGAAGGACCAGAAGAACAGCCCTGCCCTGGAAATGAGGGCTTTGCTTCTCGGAACCTTAGAGCTGTCCATGAAGGCTGAAAGAGACCCCTGGACAACCAAGATAACGCCAGTACCCCAGTCCCTCTAACACACCTTTGAAACTCTCCCAGTCTCTAGCAGCCCAGATAAGTAACTCTCAATAGACCAGCTCCAGGGACGCCTGGATCGAAAGACAAGCAGCGAGAATGCTGATGGCTGATGAGGCTGCAGAAAAATAGTTGCTTTGTGAAGTGTTACTATGATGGTCATCAGTACTGTGTGTGTGTTAATTAGTGATTGGTCAAATCACGTTGTACCTCAATGCTTGACCGGTATAAGAACCCTGTGTAAAACCACATTTGAGGTACCCCAATTTCGCTCAGACACCTCATGCGCATGAATAAATGCTTACCCTTGTAATTCCGTGCTTTGTGTCCGAGCTTCTCTCCTCGGACAGCACGGGCCAGTTGCACATTTTCCTAACACGAGTGATTCATGGCCACTGCACTGTGGCAAGGTCTCTCCCTTCTCCATGCAGGAGATGTAGGGCAGTCCAGGAAGACAAGGCACATCACACCGGGGTCTCCGCTCATGTGCCTGCCCTCTCAAACTGCTGTTTTATCTCTTCCCCAACCTTTACTCACCCCCTTGATTAGACAGTCAGGGAACAGACAAACAATTTTCACAGGGGGCCTCTCAGCAGCACCTTGTTGTTCATGGAGATCACCTTCACCTTTGCCAAGGGCCCTCAGGGGCAGCAGAGACACCACTGAGAAAAACCTTGTTTCTTGCCAGGGCTGCAGTTCCCAGCCCTGTTTCCCTCTGGCCTTGGGGACAGCAGGATTTGCTCACACTCGGCACTCAATTTCAGCTTGAGCTTCTCTGCTGTGAAGCAAAGCCTTTGCACACAGAAGGATGTCGACGCTCGGTACCAGGTTTCCTTTAAGGCGAGTCAGAGCTTGGCCTGGAGCTACACCTGAGGTGCCACAGCCCAGATGGGCACCCATGCCCTCAGCCAGGGCAACAGACAAGCGGAGCGAGAGCCTGTGCTTTTTGACATCGATAGAGTAACAGCCACAGCGCGGCTGGACAAGTCACACAGCGTGGAGTGCTGCACTGGATGGGTATCGGCTCTTCAGGAGGGACAGGCTGGAAGGATCAGGAGTGGGGTTCCCTGAAAGTGAAGGCTTTAACGGGATGTATGGAGCTCCTCTGTGGGGCGGGGGAAGAGTTTGGTGATCCCTTGTGAGGGAGGGTCCGAGGAGAGGCCAGTAAAAGTGGCCTCTCATGGTGGGAGATAAGGGACCCGCAGTCAGGGTGAGGAAGCGGGTACAGTCTTTTTGAAGGATCCCAAGGAAGCCTCTGGCTGTAGAAGCCTGGGTCTCCCTGGGGCCTGCAATGACCCTGGCAATTTCTGAAAGGGGAACACAGCAGCATGCACAGTCCAGGCGGTTCCTGGAGTGTCTTGGCACAACGTCTTAGCACAGCGGCCAGATGGGCCAACAAAAATAATGCCAACCTGGATGTGATACTTGCAAGGAAGGAAGAGCTGGTCAGAGGTGTGAGGATTGGCTGTTGTGACCCTGAAATAGTGGGGTCCCAGCACCCGAGGGGAGTGAGGAAGCCAAAAGGAAGAGTGGAGACGTTGGACCTCAGAGGAGCAGACTTGTGCCTCTTCTGGGGAGTTTCAGTGCGGATCCAATAGTCAGCACCACTGAAGGGCAGCAGAGCTCAGTACAGCTGGTCTCCAAGGACAGCATCCTCCAAGCAGAAGATTTATCTCTATCAAAAATCAGTTTGGAACCTGAATGTGAATTCCAGGCAATCATAAAGAGCTTTTCCTACTTCAGGAACAATTCCAGAAGAAAACAAAGATACTGACTGGACACTGCTGGATTTAGGAAGAGTAGGTAAAGACAGACCTGAGATCCTCCATGTCCTTTTTGCCTCAGACTTCACCAGCAAGGTCTCCCAGGCCTTTGTGCCTCAAGGCAGGACTCTGGAGGAGAACAGCCAACGGAGGACAGGAATGATATCAGGGGCTACTTGAGCAAACTCCACCATTACCAGTACGTGGGAATGGCCGGGTCACATCCAGGGGTGCTGAGAAAGTAAGACAATGTCACAGTGAGGCCACTCTCTGTCATCTTTGAAAGGTCATGGAGACTGGCGGGACTCCCTGACAGCTGGCAAAAAGTAGATGCTGCACGCATCTTTCAGAAAGGTCCAGGGAATGAGCTGGGGAGCTAAAGGCTGCTTAGCTTCACTTTAGATGGGGAACGTGTCCCAGAGCATGTCCTCTGGGATTGCATTTCTGGGTGCCTGAAGGAGAAGGTGACTGGGTGAACTCAGGGAACATGTACATCAATGGTGGTCTGGCACGTGGAGGGCCGTGTTGTTATGCCATTGCACAACCCCATAAAGATTTGGCCATCTCCAAAAAGGGGACGGTATGAGGGAAGTGCCAGCAGGTGGGGCCATTGCTTGACAGCAAAGAGATACGAGCAGCATCTGTCCAACTTATCCAGCCTTCATTGCTCCCAGCTCCATTTAGATATGAGATGTAGATGTGAAATGTGTTAGAATAAACATGTCCTCAGAACACGGTTTCTCCATGCAAAGTGCTGGGGTGAAATGTGGTTTTGGAAAGGGCTGCATAAACCTGTATTTCCAAAGGGGGTGAGAAAGTGCCATCAGCTTGCAGCTCCGTGTCATGTCCTATGGAAAAATTCACGAGACTTTACAGACCAGCACCAAAGATCTGAAAATGCAGACTTCCTGACCACTTCTCACACCCAGGCCTTTCCTGCATCTGTTTCAACTTCTGCCTAACCTCTTCCTCCAGGGCTTGACTCAGTTGCCCACACCGAGGGGGCAACTTCCTCCAGGATCCGTGGGAGCAGCTGAAGCCTCCACAAGGGACTGGGGAATGTGAGCCAGGACTGACAAGAGCCTTTCTGGAGCAGGAGCTGGTGGACAGACAGGGGAGGCCAGGGCATCTCAGTGGAGACAACCCATTTCTCTCCTTGGACCAGAAAGGTAAGGCTGGGCAATTGCACCCGAGGTGTCCTACACTGTGGCAGGTCACTCTCATCCCTGTCTTCACCTACAATGGAGTCACATGTAACTTACCCTGCAGCGAATGACAAATGAGGGGATCTGCGTGTTGCAGAGTCTACTTGAAGATGCTCCTGAGCCCCTGACATTTTGGGAGCAGTGCAGCTTTAGCTCGTCAAGAGAGAGCATTTCATTCCCTCTGCCTCTTTGCTTGCCTCTGGGAATGGAGGGAGCTTGTGACTCCAACGTGTGACTCGCTGTGTGCAGAGAGCGACTACGGACAGAGTCCGGGGCAGGGAGAGTTTTGGGGGGCCTTCGGGTGATCTGTGCTTGACACAACAATGGGTTTGCGATTAGCCTAAGGCCGTCCAGAATGGAAAGTGAACTTCGGTGGAGGTAACGTGGACTCACCACACAGCTGAGGAAGGTCTTTTGTTTATTGAACTGGGCCTTCCTTTGGTTTTCTTTGTTGGCAATTGAGAAACATCCTTCTGTGTCAGCTCCTTTTCCCAGTAAAGCAGGTGGGAATTGGTGCCCAGGAGCGGAAACATGCAGCTACAGACTTCAGTGGGGAAAGCTCAGGTTGGAACAGGCTGCTCTAAGTCCTAGTTGCCTGGTGAGAGAAATGGTGGGGTTGGGGCAAAGACTGTCCGTAGAGGGTCTGACAGAAAGGGTCTTGACTTCCATATTCAGGCTCCATTAGGAGACGTTCAGGATCAATATTGTCTGGAGATTGCTGATATCACTTAATGTGTGTAAGAAGAAATACAAAGAAAAAAATAAAAGAAGAATGAATCCTAACTTGTTTTTTAGTTTTGAAATCTATTGGCTTCTGAAATCTCTCAAAAGAACCCCATAAGAACTGAGGGATTAAGGAACACTACACACAGACACTTGGCTTGTTGGGGCGTTTTGCATGTTAATGAGCCCTCTAGTGGCAAGATCCTGCAGGTCCTGGCAGATTGAAGAAGCCTCTAGAGAAGTAAAAGTCAGCAGCAAAACTCGGAGTTCCTGAGGGTGTTAGCAGGCCCCACTGATGTCCATCACCGGAGAGACCGTGTGGAGGGCATGACCAGAGAAGATTCCCGTCCCTGGGGACTGGTGAAGCAGAAAGTCAGAAGCACTGGTTACAGGTGGAAAAGCCCATGTGGAGGTGGCTCTGAAAGCCTTTGATGCATTTCCTCAATCAAGAGAGCAAAGGCCTGAGCCCTGTCCCCTGGGAAAGGGGATTCTTCCCTCATGGGAGTCTCGGGGCTTTTCCTGGGGGCAGTGAGAGGTGGGGGTGTGCAATGCTGAGTGCAGGACAGCGGTCGGACACCTCCCAGCCTCTGTGGAGGTGAGGAGGCCACAAGGCACTGGGAACATAAGGAACTGCTGTCCTCTCATGGGCCCCACTGGAAGAAGCAGCAGCCATAGCCGAGAGGACAAGGATCTCAGTTCTGTTGGGGGATGTCCCAGCACCACCAAGGCCCTTGCTTGTCCCCACCACAGGCTGTCCTACACTCTCCTATACCTGTGCCTGCTTCCTTGAAACCTTTAACCACCCCCGTGCTTCCCTGCCTCACTCTGAGCCGGGATCTCCCAAGCTGGTGTCCCTGTACGCTCACTGGTTGTGTCTTCAAACACAAAGTTTTCTGAGGATGTGCCAGTGCCTGTGAGTTCCCAACAACTCACCCAGTTTCTTCCAAAGCCCTGCTAATGCTCCCCTAGCACCCAAGATGTCTTAGCCCCAGGCTTGTTTGAATCTTTACGCCATATGCCAGCGCTGACCTGCGCAGCCTCCTTCTTCTGCTGCCTCAACTTATAAGAAATCAACCTACTTCAATTCAGGATGACCCCCACCCTACACTTACCCATGCTAGTTCAGGTCTCCTTCCTACCCTTAGCACACTTGTTGCTACACGTATACCGCTCCCTCACCTGCACTCCCATGTGTCTCACAAATCCTTCCCTCTTCCCCTGCACTGACAGAACCTCATCCCAGGAGGTCTGGGCTTCCTCCAGGCTCACGGATGTTTCCTGAGGTCCGTCCCAGCGTGGGGACTGAAGGAGAAAAAGAGGGCAAGGTCCTTCCTGCCATATTCCCGGGGGAGACATTCTCTGCGTCTCTTCTGCCAACAGCCATCAAGTGCCTTCCCTTTCTGGGCTCTGACATGGTTGTGAGGATTTGTAAACCCAGCAGCCATCACTTGGATTCTCACTGATGAGCCCCGACTCTCTCTCCCAGACCTCCACACGGGCAAGCACTGCTGCTCAAGGCCGCTTACGCTTCAGAAGAGGCTTTGAGCTTCCTGGATCTGCCTGGTGCTTATCAACTATCTTCCTGGCACCCTCCAGCGCTCATGGTGAGCTTTCTTGTCCATAGCAGGGCCTTTATGACCATCTTTTATGAAATCATTCTCCTTTTATGATCTTCTGTGCAGAAAGAGTAGTCACAGGAAGGCATCAAACACCCCAGAAGGGCTGCCAAGTGAAGTGCCAGTAAGAACCAGGTGAGCAACACCCACGGCTGTGGCTTCCTTGCAGGGAGTCCCTCCTCAGAAGGGGAGCCGGCCTCTGCCAGCCTGGGGAGGGAAATCAGCAGTGGCCATGCCACCTGGGAACACAAAGGGTGTCTTTTGCAAGACCGCCCTTCATCTGAACCGCTTTAGATCTGTACTTTGGGATTGGGTATCATGCTGTATATTGCAAATACTGATCTAATTGGCATTGCCCTAAGTGGCTGCCACAGGTGCCCACTGCTCCACTGCCGGTATTTATATTTAGGGACATTAATGCCTTTGTTGTTGTTGATGTTGTTGCAGATACTGGTATTCTTGGGGAAATCACACAAACTCTTGAAGGGTAATGGAAGGATTACCATCTTAGTGGCCCTCCGGTGAAGTGGCTCCTCTTTGCCAATGTCTCACTGTCGTTGCCCAGGGTCTAAACCTGGGCAAGTATTCTGGGTGTGGTGTCAAAAGCGCTGAGCAGAGGGGGATAATCGCTTCTTCTGGCTGTGGTCCTGCTCAAAGAGCCCAGGATCCTCTGCTGGGTCATGTTTTGCCTAATGAAACTCAAGGACCACCAGAGCCTTTTCCACAGAGCTGCTCCCCAGCCACGCAGCCCCTGGCCTCTGTCACTGCAGCCTGTAATTCCCCTGCTCAGTCCTTGGCTCTCTTTAGAAGAGGTATGCAAGATTTGCCTCTTGCTTTCTCCGGTCATGGTGACCTTCCAAAATGTACCAGAGCGGCCCTACTATGACATCGGCTGGTCTCTCAGCATCCTTGGATGCATCCCGTCTCAGCCAATGGACTCTTAAGGGTTGACCTTACCTAAGTAACGCCAGATTGATCTCCATCCACTGCTTGGAAAGAGATCGCCATCGCCGCCAGCATCCAGCTGTCGGTGGTGAGGACATGGCAGTGAGGCCGCCGGGGTGGCGGTGGGGTGGCTGAGGAGGGGTGGGGGTGGTGCTTGCTGTGGGGCTGCCCGCCATCACCTCACCCACATGCCCTGCCCGCAGCCCAACCCCACAGGAGCCTGAAGGGTGGTGAGGAGGGGGAGGACGTGGCCGCCATGCAGCGACTCCCCCCTGAGCTGGTGAGTTGAGCAGGGGTGGATGGCGGGGCTGGGGTCTCCCCCTGAAAGCAGGGGGGGTCCCAGGGTTGCTGCTCTCGCCCCCTCTCTCCCCGCAGCTACTACACGTCGTCTCCTTCCTGACGCTGCCCGACCTGCTGAGACTGGGCCAGACCTGCCGCTGCCTCCAGGAGGTGTGCGACAGCGAGGCCGCCTGGCGCCACCTCTGCACCCGTCTCCCTCCTGCTGCCGCCAGCGCCCGGCCCTGCAAGAGGGCCGCCATCCTCAACTGTGAGTCCGCCCTTGCCAGTGGGGGGAGAGGGTGGCACTTTGTCCCCCAGCCGGTGACGATGTCCCTGCGTTCCCCCCTCCAGACACTGAGAGGCTGTACCTCCAGAGCCTGGGCCGCTGCCGGCAGCGAGCGCTGATGGCCTCCAGGTTCCCAGCCCGTGCTCTCCACAGGGCCCTGAGCTGGCAGGGCTGCTCTAAGAAGACCAGATCCTGCGGTTTTCCATGGCCACGGCTCCAGGGAAGCAGCAGCCCCGATGTGAAGGTGGCAGAAAGGATCTGTCCACTGAGGCAGCGAGGGGCAGCCCCAAGGTCCACAAGTGCTGCTCCTCCATGTGGCAGCTGGGCTCATGGCTCCTTGACCTCTCCTGTGTGCTGGGGCTGCACCCCCAGCTCCAGAGGAGATCTAAGAGATGGGAGCAGAGACAAATAATATTCTGCTGGATTCTTGATTGTCTTTACCGACACAGGGAGCCTGGCTCCATATGTACATGAGGTCTTTTGGGTCAGAAAACACTGCTAGAGGGGGAAGAATATTATTATTTAAGTAGAAGGAATACATGAAGAATAATAAACCAAGAGAAAAACAAGGCACATATGAGCAAAAGAGCATCCGAGCTTTTCCTGAGGATGATGGACACCTTATTGATGCTGCAGTAGTCCGTGTTCACAGGGTTTGCGCAGGGCATCCTTGATCTCCTTGTTCCTCATGGTGTAGATGAGGGGGTTCACTGCTGGAGGCACCACCGAGTACAGAAACGACACCACCAGGTCCAGGGATGGGGAGGAGATGGAGGGGGGCTTCAGGTAGGCAAACACGGCAGTGCTGACAAACAGGGAGACCACGGCCAGGTGAGGGAGGCACGTGGAAAAGGCTTTGTGCCGTCCCTGCTCCGAGGGGATCCTCAGCACGGCCCTGAAGATCTGCACATAGGACACCACAAGGAAAACAAAACACCCCAGATATAAACAGGCACTAACCACAAGAAGCCCAACCTCCCTGAGGTAGGAGTCTGAGCAGGAGAGCTTGAGGATGTGGGGGATTTCACAGAAGAACTGGTCCAGGGCATTGCCTCGGCAGAGTGGGAGTGAAAATGTATTGGCCGTGTGCAGCAGAGCATGGAGAAACCCACTGCCCCAGGCAGCTGCTGCCATGTGGGCACAAGCTCTGCTGCCCAGCAGGGTCCCGTAGTGCAGGGGTTTGCAGATGGCAACGTAGCGGTCGTAGGCCATGACGGTGAGAAGATAATACTCAGCTGAGATAAAAAAGACAAATAAAAAGAGCTGTGCAGCACATCCTGGGTAGGAGATGGCCCTGGTGTCCCAGAGGGAATTGGCCATGGCTTTGGGCAGAGTGGTGGAGATGGAGCCCAGGTCGAGGAGGGAGAGGCTGAGGAGGAAGAAGTACATGGGGGTGTGGAGGCGGTGGTCGCAGGCTATGGCCGTGATGATGAGGCCGTTGCCCAGGAGGGCAGCCAGGTAGATGCCCAGGAAGAGGCAGAAGGTCAAGAGCTGCAGCTCCCGCGTGTCTGCGAATGCCAGGAGGAGGAACTGGGTGACGGAGCTGCCGTTGGACATCTGCTGCTTCTGGGCATTCAAACTGCCAAAGGAGATAAACCAGAAAAATTCAGAGAAGCTTCTCTGAGCAAAACTTAATTCATTCATTGTGAAACACCCGAGGGTGCTTTTCTTGCCTGGGGGACTGTTCTGCAGCTCCGAGGCTTCAGCTCTGGTTTGTGCTGGCTGAGGGCGCTGCGCAGAGCAGTGCCCTCTACCCGTGGGCTCCTTCAGGGTCAGCCCTGCTTTACAGCAATGACACATGGAGGTAGCAACAGCCCAGATAATTTGGAGGGAGGGTTCCCGGGGAGGAGTTCCCTGGGCTGCACCAGAGCGGAGGGTAAAAAGCTCAGAAGGATGCTTTCTTCCACAGAGGAGGGGGGGAGATGAGGTGCAGCAAATGTGCCTCGTTACCCTGTGTTTTAGACTTCAGACACCCCCATCCCACTTGGGAAATGTTCTTGGAAAGGGTGAGATCCCCCCGTTGCCCCTTTGCTCTCAGTGTAAACCTCCGTCAGTGCTCACGTCCAGGAGGGCTGCTCTGTCCATCAGCCGGGTGCCCAGCTGCCCTGTGCTCGCACCGCTCTCAGCTGGAGGAGGACCACACACAGAGGATGCTCTGAAGAAGAAACCGGACTGTACTGGGAGCAGAGGGGTCCTGTTCAACGTGGAGATTTAAAACCACCTCTCCTTGCCAGCAGAGCTATGCAGAGTGTGATGAAGAGGACAGGACAGGGATGCTGATTCGCATGGGCAGATCAGGTGCTCTCAGACATCACAGAGGTCCGACAGGAGAGCGATGCCCTTCTGGAGTGATGCTCACAGCCTCGCAGGACTCCCTGTCCAGCAGAATCAGGTGCCTTAAGGTGGTGTCTGCTAAGGGAAGCAGTGTCTCATTGCCCAACCACGGACTGCAGTGTCTCCAGCCTGGACAATTAAGAGAGGGCTTGGGCACCTTGGTCCCATGGAGACACCTCCAGGGCAGCGCCCTCCAGGGCAGCGCCCTCCAGGGCCGCGTCAGAGCAGGCACTCAACACCCCCACCCCTTGCGCCACACCACCACTGTTCTGGCCAGGTACCCCAAGAGCAGGAAGAAGAGCAGCACAACCAGGTGGAGAAACAAAGAAAGACTCTGTGACTCTCCTCCTAAGGGAAGCAAGGAGAGGAGAGGTGGCCGGGCACTCGGCAAAGCCTTCTCCTTACCCAGCAGAGCGCAGCCCCTCCCAGTTCGCAAAATCCCAGGGCAGTCGCTCTCAGCCCCTTTGCTCTGCAGAGGCAAGTGGCCACGTGTCAGGAGAGATGCACCTCTGCCGTGCTAGAGCTCTGGCTGCAGAGGAGGCAACTCCTGCCCTGGACCACGCAGCCTTGAGGGCAGAGGCTCTGCTGGGTGGGAGACGAGACCAGGGCTCTGGCTCAGAGGGAGGCGTCTGCGTTGGAGGGGATGACAGGCAGCTTTCCAAATTCTCCCTCCCGTGACATTTCTGGTTGGAGTTGGGTAGAGCTCTCTGCCCATGTGTCTGCTGCCTGGAGCTATCCCTGCCACGAACTGTTCCTCTGCCCTCAATTTTTCCCCTGTCTGGGATCACAGACCCCATCAGCAACTACTGTCGGCTCAGCTCTGACCTGAAGAAACCTCCCCGTTTCAGGCACTCTCTAGAGGTTCTCCCCGTTTGCAGGCAGTAAGGAGCAGGTCAGACAAACCCCGATGAGGGCAACAAAGGTGATGCTGGTGCTCTCCGTAGGTAGAGGAGTGGATGAAAGCAGTTTACTTGGCTCCTACCACACCCACTGATCCCTCAGTGTAGCGGCTCAGGACTCTCAGTCTCCCTCTCCAAACATAGCAGCGCCTTTTCCCTGAAAGAGCAGGAAACTGGAAGCGTAGACTCCGGAAAGCTCTTCACCTTTAAGGCATCCCCTGCCTTGATCTTCCTCTGGAAAAGTCCCCTCTGAAATGCCCTGGGCAGCTCTGGGTGCACACCCTGGCTTCACCCCTTCACGCTTGTCTAACATGAGCCCCTGGACTGGGAGTCCTCCCGACGGATCCTGTAGGCTACGATAGCTGTAGGAGACCCTGCCAGGAACCGCAGCTGCATTGCCCTGCACCAAGAGACTTACCGTGTCAAGGGCTGTAACGATTTCTTCCTTTGAGCTCTCCTCTGTCCTCCCACTCCAGACTGCTTTCAATCTCTCTCTGCCCTACTCCTTTCCTCTGAGCCCTGCCACGCTTTGCAGAGGAGTTGTTCCTTGGCAGAGCCGTCTCTCTGCAGTGCTGCCTGCTTACCCTGAGCTCCCTCCATCCCAGGAGCCTGTCTCTGCCCAGGAGGACAGGACCTGCCCAAGACGTCACTTTCTCTGCCCCCCACCCCACGCTGCGCTCCCGCCAGCTGTCCCTGGGGCTCTCCAGGATCCCATGTGGAAAGAGACTGAAGTAATCACCGATGTGGCCTGTCTCACCTCTGCAGAGACATTTCTTCCCAGCACTGTCCTTTCTCCTCTCAGAGACACCGTGAGGTCTGAGAATCACCCTGCCTTGTCCCGTCATTAGGCAGGGCACCTGGACACTGACAGGGAGGGATCTCCTTTACCCCTGCTGAGGGAGGGGAATCGGCTGAGTCAATGGAGGCATCTCGTCCTGGATGTGTAGTCCTGGGGCTGGAAGGGACCTCAGCTCCCTCCCATGCCTGCCACAAACCCACAGCAGGTGAGATTCCTCTTGCTTCCGCAACGGTGTCTGTTCAAAATAGGCACCTGCACTCCTTTTCTATGGTCCCATGGTCATTGGTGGAGATGGAGAGCAGGAGTTCACACACAAACACCTGGTGACACTGGAGGTGCCAGAGGTAGTCCACGAGAGTGGAGCAGGACTGAGAGAGTGGGAAACACCTGGGGGCATCACCCTGCAGCCTGGTGAGGATGCCAGCTGAAACGACGGCAGATGCCCACATGTAGGACATCAGCACCTGTCCCTCCTCACGCTCTTCAGGGCCGCCTAAGGAGGTGTTCAGCTGACCAAATGGAGTCATGTGCCCGAGGGAGAGTGAAGGCTTTCTCTTTCTCCCCTCCCTTAGCTGTATTTACTGGCTGTCCCTTGTCTGTAACAATAGCTGTCTCACACGTCCCCACGCAGCCTAACCGAATTCAGGGCAGCCGCTCAGCTAATGGCCACATACAGGCCTGTAGTGCTGTGTGAGACGCCGAGGCTCTCCAGACATCCATAGCCCCGTACTAGCTACTCTGAGGAACATTAACTCTATCCCAGCCAAAACCAGCACACCAGGGTGCCCCTTCGCTGATGTCGGGGAGCGCTCCATGTCTTCCTGACTACAGCAGCCAGTCAAACACAGGCGGTACAGTCAGGGCAACAGGTTCCTTCTCCTGCTGCAGGCTGCACAGAGCAGGTACACAGGGCTGCTGGACTGGGGCCCCCAGGCGTCCCCGCCTCATTTTTCAGCCGCACCTTCTACTCCCCCTTTTCCCCTTCTATCCTGACGCTCTACTTTCCGAGCTTTTGGCTGGCACCAAATATCCCTTTATATTCTCACCAGTTTCACCCCAGGCCAACTAGGTTTCTCCTTTCACGGCCTGCCATCTCCAACAGCTTCTCACTTTCTAAAGCGGTGAGTTGCACCTCAAGCCAGGGTTGATGAAGACAAAAGTGAATGAGAGCTTCTGTAAGCAATGAGACGGCAGACACCATCAAAAAATGTCTATCGTCTCCACTGCCCACCTTAGAAACCTCGAGAAATCTCTAAAGGCACAAATAAGGAGCAGCTTAGAAGCTGTTCACATCAGTCGGGCAGGTTTGGATCCCAGTGAGATCCACGTGTTTAGAGAAGACTTTTCTGAATGACTCCTCAAGTTCTCCATCTCTCAGGCTGTGGGTGAGGGCCTTGATTAAAGATGTTAAGGCAGCATAGAGAGACTATTTCTTTCAGGCTTCCTATTCTGACAGTATCTGGTACGCGCTACACACTGTAAGAGTCCCATCGACAACTGTATCCCCAAGCAGGGATTGGAGGAGAGGAGCAGGCGTAAACATCTTCTGCTTCCTGGTGCTGAGAGAGATTTTCAGAGTGGGGGAAAGGACGTAACTGTGAGATGCCAGAAACTGCGGAGATGTGAAGAGAGCACGACACGGAGGGGGAGAAGCAGAGGTCTCGCAGGGAGGTCCTGGGGCCGTGCCTGGGGCGTGTGAACACAGGGCTCTGGGATGAGCCAAAGGGTACAGGAAGGTCCTGAGGGGACATAAAAGCAGATGGGGGCCTGGGGGCACCCCGAGAGGACCCATGGGCCAATGGTGAGCTGGCTCCCTACCCCCTGCAAGTGGACTCCCTGCCCCTTCCAGCCCGGGCGGCGGGTCACAGTGGGGTCCTTTGTGACCCCCCTCAGTGACACCCCACGGCACCATATATAGCCAGCGGGGCCGTGGCCCTGCAGTGTCTGACAAGACAGCGACGGGACAGGGCAGGAGCACGGAGCTGGCGAGGAGACCCCGAGCGCAGCCCACGTCTTTCCCTGCCGCCCCTGGCAGCCTCGTGCTGCCGAGGTGTTGCCCTTAAGCTGCCCCCCCCTCCCCCCAAAACTTTCCTCCATTTCGCAGGATGGCGGAGAGACCCCCCAGCCACCCCAGGGTGGCCTGGGAAGAGGTGGGGGCTCCCCAGGAGAGCCGCTCTCTGCCAGAGCCCTACGAGGTGTCCACGGTCCAGCCCCTGCAGACCGGTGAGTGAGGGGCCCCCCGGGACTGGCAGAGCCGGGGCCAGCGAGCACGACCGGCTCAACGCCGGGACCCCATTTCCTCGGCACGCTGGCAGCAGGAGTCCCACGGGCAGGGACACAGTGATGCCTGAACGCCAAGGCTGCTCGGGGCTGGGAGCTGTCCCCAGCACAGCCTCCCTCCTCAGCCATGCCGAGCTTTTTCACCGATTGGGAAGCTTGTTGGCAAAGATGCTTTGTCCTACCGACTCTTCTGTGTTTCCCCTCCACGTAGGCGAGACGCTGCCAGAGGAGAATCCAGAGCAGCCAGAGCTCCAACTGGGATGGGATTCTGAGAGCACCTGGTTGCTTTCTTCGCTCGACAGCAGCGACATGACCACGGTAATGAGCTCCCCCCTTGCTGGGACTCTTGTCCCTGGCATCCGCAGGAGGCTTGTGTGAGCAAAGGGACCCAGAATCAGTGGGGTTGGCATGGCCTTACTGTCCCTGCTGAGAGGGTTCCTGCTGTCCCCGAGCAGGGACTAGGCGAGGGTGGCACTCCAGTGTCCCAGCAGCAGCTCCAGCCCTTCTGGCCACCAGCCAGCCCTGGTTCTCTCTAGGGCAAACACACGGCGCCCATGATGCCAACCCTCCTCCCTCACCCTGGGGACCCTCTGCTCTCACCCTCTGCCCTGCAGAGACTGCAGCCCCTGCTTCCAGCTTTCCTGCGGGCACTGCTGACAGCACTGCCGGGCACCTCTTGCCAGAGCTGCTGGCGGTGCTCAGCCAAGAAGCACCATCAGGGTGCTCGGCGTGACATGTCTTTGCTCCCCTCCTTCCTCCCGTAGGTGTTTGGAGAATACCTCCAGCCTTCTCAGATGACAGACATTCTCCTCGTGGCCATTGAGGCCTTGACAGCAGACGACATCTATGACAGGCAGCTGGGCAGCAACATCCTGGATATGGCCATGAGAGACCCTGACTCCTGGCTGACGGATGTAAGTGCCCTGTGGCTGGATTGCCCTGCCCATGAGCCCTGTCAGCCCTTGTTCTTCCCTTCTTCCCTAACCCAGATCTCTTGGGCACCTGAAGCCATTTCAAGGCAGCAGAGAGGGATGGGAAGGGCAGCAGTTTCAGTGGCAGCTTGGGAAATGGCTGCTCTCCAGTGGCAGCACCATCCTCACTTGTGTCCCCTCCAGGTGCCAACGATTGTGAGGTACACCCACAAAAACATGGAGCACATCCGCATGGAGCCAGCCCGGCACAGCCTGGATTCATTCCTTCTCCTGCTGACCAAGCGGTGCCCCAGGGAAGTGGTCAGGAGCCTGTTGAAGATCTCTCCAACATGCGACAGGTGCCGGCCCCGACAGCCTTGAGGGCTCGTTCCCTGTGGGGAGAGGGGCCCAGGGACTCTCTGGCTGCCAGGCCCATGGAAAACTGCAGGACATCCCCCAGGAGCAGGGCCCTCCATCCCACCACGCTTCCCAGCCCCGGTGGGTCAGCCAGGCCCGCAGCAGCCAAAGCTGGCCAAGCCAGAGTCCCGCCACCACGCTCCTCCCTGCCCCATGGGGAACACCACCTCAGCCCCCTCCTGCCTAACCGGGCAGGGTCCCCGGGCACCCCAAGTGAGGGGGGTGGGCAGGGCCAGGGCTGCAGCACCGCCTGGGTCCGGAGAGGCTGGCCTGGGCACGGTGCGGTGGCCGAGGCAGCCCTGCTGACCGAGCGCTCTGGGTCTGCAGCGCTGCCCTGGCCATGTGGGAGGTGATGATCTCTGTGCCTTGGGCTTTGTGGAGTGTCTTGACGGAGCTGCTCAGCGTGCTCCAGGACCAGCGGCTGCGCAAGGTGTTCAGCTGTGCCGCGGAGGACGCCTGCATCTATCCCTTGGCTGTGAGTGACCTTCAGGGCTGTGCCTGCCTCCCCAGGGAAACAGGCACGGCCCCCTCCCCTTCCGTCTGCCTCCAAATGGCCACCTCCTCCAGTACATATGGACACAGCCCCGGAGGGTCAGCAGGGACCTGCCCAGCACCAGCCAGACCCCGTGCCAGACACTTGGGGCCCTCCTGTGCTGTTTTGGCCCCGGTGAAAAAACACAAAGCCTGCCCCTGCCCGGGCAGCACCCTGCTTCCCCGCTGCCTGCATCCCCCTGCCTGCATCCCCCTGCCTGCATCCCCCTGCCCTGCTCTGCAGCCTGGAAACCCGGGGCAGGGGCAGAGAAAGGAGCAGAAGCCCGAGTCAGGCCAGTTGCTGGGCCTGGGGCAGAGGCACGGCCTCTGCGCAGGCTGAGGGGGCTTCAAGTCTGGGGAGAGGAGACACTTACCACCGCCCACGTGTCGTGCCCCCTTTGTGCCAGCGTGGTGGAGGGAGCCCTGCGGGCTCTGCTGGTCTCTCACTGCTGTCTTCCTTTTAGCTGCTGCTCTGCGCCGACGTTGGAACAGAGGAGTTTGCTGCCCTGTACAAAGCCCAGAGGTACCTGAGGCATCCAAGCCCGGTGATGCTCTCGCTGGTGCTGAGGGGCCTCATCACGCTTTCAGAGACACCCGAGACGGTGAGCAGGGTGTAGTCAAGCGGAGCCATGTTGGCAGCCGGGGCCTGGGGCAGGGGGTAATGTGGTGGCTTGGCCTTGGCTGGGAGGCAGGAGGCGGGGTGAGGGCTCCAATCACCCTCCCTGCTATGGAGGGGCCTGGTGGGTGCCTGGGGAGCCCTCCAGGCACAGAGGCTTGCCAATCCACCTGCCCCCTTCAGGCCGGTCGGTTTCAGGGGGTGGCTGAGCAGGGGACACTGCTCTCCTGCACTCCCTTCCCTTCCTCGGGCTCTCCCCGCATCCCCATCAGTGGCCACTGCCTGCCAGGAGGCTGCTGCAGTGACTCCTGGGCCACCTGCTGGGAAGCCGGGCGGGAGGCTGGTGCTCAGCAGCCGGCGCATTTTTGCCAGGGTGCTCGTTCCCTGCTTCACAATAAGGAAACTGTGTGTTCCGTACAGGCAAGAAAAATACCGGTCCTGCTGCCAGACATCATGGAGACCCTGCAGGATGCCAACACTGATGTCAGGATGAAGGCCCTGGTACTGCTCAGGAACATGATGGGTCACATGAAGAGGGAGGAGGCCAGCGTCATCGCTCTGCAGCTGGCGGAGAAGCTCCTGCCCCTCTTTGATGATGTAAGGCTGCTGTGGGAGCCTGAGCCCTACAGATGGGCACCCTGCAAAGACAGCTGCCCTTCAGCCCAGCCCTGTGGGCAGCACTTGGGCAGGGCTCCCCTCCTCACTCCTCTTGCATGGCCTTTCAGGGCTTTGGGGCTCTTCAGCCGCAGCTGCAGATCTGGCCCACAGCCCCTGTGTTCAGGATCCCACCCCAGAGCAGCCCCCCTCACATCAGACACGCTGATGCCCTTGCTCACTGTGGGCAGGGAGCGGCTGTTGCTGAAGTCCCCCTGTCCTCCTCACCACCAGGTGTCCAGCCAGGTGCGGGAGCTCTCCATCAGCTTCTTCGAAGGCGTGATGAAGACTGTGGTGGGGAGAAACGTGAAAAAGATGAAGAAGAAAGTGCAGAGGGTCCTGCTCCCGCTCTTTCTCCACATGAACGACCAGATCGAGAGCGTGGCGAAGGTGAGTGACCAGCGACCCACTGGAGACGCCGGGAAGGGTGTGCCGACGCTGGCCTGGCATAAGGGGCGAGGGCTGCTGGACGTCAGAGTCTGGGAATGTGTGTCACCCCAGGGTCCCACTGCTCCCCTCCTTCCCTGCCCTGGGCCCACCGCTGCCTTCCTCCTTCCCCCCTGCTGCCTGCTGCCGAGGTGGATGGGGAGCGGGGGTCCCCTCCCAGCCCCGCTCTCCCCACTCAGCCCTCCTCCAGCACAGCCCAGAGGAAGGGTCCCTGCAGACCCAGCACGAGCAGGGCCGGGGAACCTGGCACAGGCATTTCCCAGACCTGCCCTGCCTGGTCCAGCAGGGCTCAGCAGCAGCCCCACGGCCACCGAGCACACGAGTCCCTACGGGCTTCCCAGCTGTCCCTGCAGGTGTGGGAGGCCAGGGCTTTGAGCCCCAATCCCTGTCCCCCAGGGCTGTGCCCCAGAGACCCCCAAATGTTTGGGCCAGGGCATGTCCCAGCTCCCTGAGGGCAGGATCGCTGCAGAAACAGAGCCCTGCTCACCCCGATGCCCTTGCACGGGGCCAGTGAACTTGGCCTCTGCAGAGGGGTGCAGCACTTAGAAGGGGTGGAGAGCCAGCTTGTTCCCCAGCCTGGGGCAGGGAGAATGGTGGGAAGGGAGGTGCAGCCAGAAGGGGACTGGCCCTGCATCCCGGGATCAAAGCTCTGCTCACCCGGAGCCTGGGTGTGGAGGAGCTGGGGCAGCCCCGGCTGGGGAGCCAAGCGTCCTGCTGGGGGATGCTCCTGGGACGTGCTGCTGGCTCCATCCTGCCCCAGTGTCTCTGGGGCTCCAGCCCTCGCTGCCTACAGCTGTGGGCCCACACCTCCTTTGCCCTTCGGCCTGCCCCCATCCCTGGCAGCAGCTCAGCAGCTCTTGAGGATCTCTGTTCTGTTGGCCGGCAGCAGGAGATACCTGAGGTGGTGGCTGCCCCGTGTCCCTGCCCTGGGCACTGAACCCAGTTCAGACTCTGTCCCCTGCTGCCTCTTCCCATAAGGGGCTGGGAACAGCTCGGAGCCTGGCCAAGAGGAGGAGGATGCCAGGGCTGCTTCCCTGGGCTGTGGTGCCATCTCCCAGCCTCTGCTTCTCTGCAGGCCTCTGGGAACACCCTCCTCGCCTGTGCAAAGTTCCTGGGATGGAGGAAGCTCAGCTACCTGGCCGAGACGCGTCAGACACACCTCATTGGAGAGTGCTTGGTGAGGACAACCCCCAAGCCCCACGGCCGGGCCCCACGTGCCCGTGGGGAGGGCTGTGCAGCTGTGCCTCGCCTGCCCTGCTCCAGCCTGGAGCCCAGAGCCTGGAGCTGCATCCTCCTTCCTTGCCCTCAAGCACGCAGCCCCCAAGGGCTCTTCTCCAGGCCCTTCTCCCCTCCCTGCCCCCAGGGTGCTGAACAAGACCCTGGCACATGTAAGCCCTGGCACTGGGACAGAGGGGTCGCAGCACCCCCAGGCCCCCTGTGCCTGCGGCTCGCTCTGAACCTCAGCCCCACAGGGCTCCTGCCTGGGAGGGAGGGAGGGAGGGAGGGAGGGCACCGGTAGGAGGGACTGGTCCGGATGGCTGGGGAGGGTCTGTATGAGCCACGTGCCCTTGTGCTCTCTCCAGCTACTGCACAACAGGAGCAGGGTGGAAGAATATCTGTGTCAGAGCCTGCCGTACCTGAAGGACGCTCAGGCCACCCTGCGAGTGGCGGCCATCAGGTTCATCGGTGAGCCACAGCCCCTGGGGTCCCTCTTCTGGCAGCCTGGCCCCGGTCCCCTCCACTGCACCGGCAGCAAGGGACAGCCCTGTGGCTGCCAGAGCCCCGGCTGCCCCGTGCAGGGCCCGCCACGCAGGTGGGCTCGCTGGGAGCCTTGCTCAGTCCCACCGCCCTCGCGTACTGTCCTTCGCTGGGGTCCGCCCTGCTGAGGGGGAGGAGGGGGTGCAGCCAGTCTGGCAGGGCCGGGGGCCGTGCTGCTGGGAGCGTGCTGGGGAGCAGGAGGTCTGACAGGAGCTCTGTGCCTAGGGCTTGCCGCACGGCACCTGAGGAACCGAAGCTTGGAGAAGCTCTTGGCTATCTGCAACGGTGAGTAGGGGCGGTGCTGTGCTGGCCGGGGCTGGCGGGGCAGGGGACAGAGCCGGGGCAGGGTGCTGCCATGGCTGGCCCCGCGCCAGGGCAACGCTCCAGGGGCAGAGGAACGTGTCAGGGGCACATGGGGCATTCCTGAGCAGCAGCTTCCAGCTGGTCTGTTTGTCCCACCTGCTCCTCCTGGCCAGGGCAAGAGATGGGTGGGGCTGGCATGGGCTGGAGGGGACTCCTGGGGGTCTCTGCAGGCAGTGCGGGTTCACGTCCGCTTCGCTTCCTTTCGTTGCAGCCCTCCTGCCCTTGGGGAAGGACACGGAACTCTCGGTCAGCTCCCTGGCAGTTCAGACCCTCTTCATCCTGACAAGAGATGTGCCAACATCAGGATGGAGCCTGCGATCGCTGTGCTGCTGGCCCTGCTGAGCCTTTGAGAGATTACGTTCTCCTCTCAAAAACGGCCGTATTTGAATATATATATATATATTTTTTTAAATAAAGCTGGAACAAGTAGCCCCGTCCCATGGTGTCCTTCCCATGGGGACCACCCTGAGGGTGCTGAGCAGACAGCGTCCTTCCTGGCCTCTGCCGCTGCCTGCAGGACAGCACACCCGGACCCAGGGTGTCCTTGCAGCCAAGCCCCAGCTGCCCCGCTAGACCACAAAGCCCCGAGGGGAGGAGGGGAGAAGCTTTAGCCCAACCTGCCCCTCCTGAGACATCCCAGGGCACGAAAAGGCACCCGTGCTCTGCCAAGCTGGCGAGTCGTCACTTGTCCCGGCATCAAACTCCTCTCTTGTACTGGGAGCTGGGCTGGTTTGGGCTGGGATGGAGTTAATTTCCCTCGTAGTAGCTGCTACGGGGCTCTGGGTTGGATTTGTGCTGGAAACGGTGTTGATAACACAGGGGTGTTTTCGTCCCTGCTGAGCAGTGCCTACACTGAGTCAAGGCCTTTTCTGCTTCCCACCCCGCCCCACCAGCGAGCAGGCTGGGGGTGCACGAGAAGCTGGGAGGGGACACAGCCGGGACAGCTGACCCCGGCTGACCTAAGGGATATTCCACACCATATGACGTCACGCTCAGCAATAAAACTGGGGGGGAGGTTGGCGGGGGGGCCGCTGGCCGGGCATCGGTCACTTGGTGGTGAGCAACGGTTTTCATTTGCATCACTTGTCTTTCCTGGGTTTTATTTCTCTCTCTTTGTCATCCTCCTTTTCATTATTATTATTATTATTATTATTATTATTATTACTTTAGTTCATGTCAATTATTAAACTTTTTATCTCGCGCGTTTTCTCTCTCTTACCCTTCCGATTCCCTCCCCCCATCCCGCCGGGGGGAGTGAGCGAGCGGCCGTGTGGTGCTCGGTTACCGGCCGGGGTTACACCACGACAGTCCTTTCTCCACTCCCTCTTCCGTGCCGATGTCATACCCACATCTTCAATGTCTACTACATTGCTTCCAAGACAATGTCGGAGGACTTGGTGTTTTAACGAGTCTGTTCTCCTTTTGTTCTCAATGTTTTGGGAGTTAAGCTCATGGTACCATTGGGTTCCACTGGACCAGATGTTCTGGATTTCAAAGGTCTCCTCTTGGTTTCCAATGGCAGGGGAGATGGTCCATGAGCTCCCCTTCTCTCCTCAGGTTTCTTCATGTACGACAGGACTGATGGCATACAGCAGACTCTGTGGAAATGAATGTGGAGGGGTGAGGAGAGGCGAGGATGGGGACTCGCCACGTGCCCTGGGGTTGGAATGAATGGAGACTCAGAAGGTGCAACACCCTGAAAGGTGAAGTCCCCCCAAAGTAAAGCACTGGATTGAGGTATCCACAAAGGACTCTGCAGTGGCATGGGAGTCAGTGGGGAGCCAGCAGGCACAGGAA
Organism: Aptenodytes patagonicus; assembly: GCF_965638725.1. NCBI lineage: Eukaryota > Metazoa > Chordata > Aves > Sphenisciformes > Spheniscidae > Aptenodytes > Aptenodytes patagonicus. Next base: position 7,996 of record NW_027472096.1, on the reverse strand, counting down.
GGGGAGACTGGAGAGATGCGGGAGCTGCCTGAGGAGGCCCAGGGCTCTTGTGCTGTCCTGGGGAGTGGGGCTGGTGGGAGCAGAGAAGAGGTCAAATGCAGTTGGGGTTGCGGATCAGCAACAAGATGACTGCAGGAGATCCTGGGAGTGACTGGCCTCTGTTTCCTTGTGGCATTTTGGCAAGCATCAGCCCTGGGGCTGGTGGGGAGGCTGAGACCCCTCTCTGCCCCCCAGGACCTGCTGTGCCCTTCAGAGGGGCCGGGGCTGTTGCCGAATGGCCAGAGCTCTGCAGCACCCTGCGATGAGCACTGCAGTGGGACCAGCCCAGACTGGGCTGCTCCGCTGGGCTGGGCTGGGCTGGGCTGGGCTGGGCTGCTGTAGAGGGCAGGGGAGGTGGGAAGAGCTGGGGAGAGGCTGGGCTGGGCTGGAAAGAGCCCAGGAGAGGGAAACACCAGTGTTCCCAACGCTGTGAGAGTGTGCAGGGTGAGGGCACCCAGCAGGGTGCTCACGGTGCAGAGCCAGGCGTCGTGGTGAAGGAAGCAAGGCACCAAAGGTGCAGAAGAGAGGGGCCCGCTCTGTGCCATGTTCCCTGGACACCCTGGGGAAGCTGCCCTGGGAAAACTGTCCCAGATCAGTCCCGCACACCGGCCATTTCCATGTCTGGTCGTACACCCCAGCCCTGAGGAGGGACCTTTGCTGCTGCATGGTCACCTCTGTTCTCCTCTGGGGCCCCGTGATACCCAACTCCACCGCACTTTATTAATAGAAAGGGAACCGGTTTCCTACTGACTCTTACGACACACGAGTCCCAGAGCTCTGGCCACTGCTGGTCTCTCAGCCAAGCCCTTTCTCAGACAACTCCAAAGAGATCAGGTGCTCATGGCCTTGTCCCTTGGATCTTTCCAACATTGAAAATCTCCATTGACTGAGGTCCCACCAACGGGCCTGGGCCCTTGCTCCACTGTTTCTCCCTGAACAATTTCTCAAAAACCCCAGCTCTCTCAGCCTCTGCTTCTCCATACTGTGCCCCAGGCCTCAACCACCCTTCTGGCCTCTGCAGGACTCGCTCCATTCGGTGTAGGGTCTTCCTTGTGCTGGGAAGCCCCGTACTGGACGCAGCAGTCCTGATGCGGTCCTGTGGTGGGTTCACCTTGGCCAGCAGCCAGACAGCCACCCAGCTGCTCACTCCCTCACTCCCCTGACTCAACAGGACAAGGGGAGGAAATAAACCAGGAATCTCATGGGTCAAGATAAAGTCAAGGAGATCAGTTACCAATTACTGTCACGGGCAAAGAGGTGTGGACTTGCCGAAGATCAATTTAATGTATTGCCAATTAAAAAAGATGTGGATTGTGAGAAACAATGACAAAACTATTAAAGACCTTTGCCCTCACACTTTCTCCCAGGCTCAAATTACTCCATCGCTCCCAATTCATCTACCCTCCCCAACCCCAAGAGGAGCAGGGGTGGTGATGAAGAGGGGGTTAACAGTCAAAGAACATCTCTGCCGCTCCTTCCTCCTCACACTTCTCCCCTGCTCCAGTGTGGGTCTTGTCCATGGGATCCCACCATATTTGTGGTCAAGGCTACGTGTTGTTCATTTCTTCCTGTCTTACTTCTTTATACTCCCAGAATCACGGCAATGTTGAGGTTGGAAGGGACCTCTGGAGATCATCTGGTTCAACCCCCCAGCTGAGGCAGGCTCAGCTAGAGCAGGTTGCTCAGCACCTTGTCTAGGCGGGTTTCGAATATCTCCACGGACGGACACTCCACAACCTCTCCAGGCAACCCGTTCCAGTGACTGACCACCCTCACAGTCTAAAAGTGTTTTCTTGGCTTCAGTTGGATATTTATAGACATTAATATGATCCCTCCAAGTCTTTTTTTCTCCAGGCTGACCAGACCCACATCTCTCAGCCATTTCCTCCTATGAAAGACGCTACAATCCCTGAAACCAGCTCTGTGGCCCTTTGCTGGACTTGCTTGAGTAGGTCAACAGCTTTCTTGTACTGGGGAGCCCAGCCCTGGACAAAACACTCCAGACGTGGCCTCACCAGTGCTGAGAAGAGGGGACGGGTCACCTCCCTCCATCACCCAGCAATGCTTTTCCAAATGCAGCCCAGGAGGCTGTTGGCCTTTGCCGCGAGGGGGCATTGCTGGCTCGTGCTCCGCTTGTTGTCCTCTGGGAGGCCAAGGTCCTTCTCTGCAGAGCTGCTACCTGGCCGGTCGGCCCCCAGCATGATGTCCACAGTGTGGCTGGATCACAGGCTTTCTTCCCGCAGGGACTTTCTCAGCAGCACCTTGTCCTTCTTGGAGATCAGCTCCACCTCTGGCCCAGGCCCCACGGTGCTGCAGGGTCACCTGGGACAGCAAAGCCCTCTCCTGCCAGGGCTGCACAGCCCAGGCCTCTTTCTCTCGGGCCTTGGGGACTCCAGCTTGTGCTCTCCTTGTGGGACCCTCATCCATCATGATGTCGCCACCTGCCATCCACTCCAGCATGCCTCTGCTGGGAAGCAAAGCCTTTCCACGCAAGGGGTCCAAGCTCTGCGCACCAGGTTTCCATGTGACAATCTGCCCTTGGCCACATCTGAAGTGCCACATCTCAAGTGCTGCCGCCCAAATGTCCATCAGAGCCCACAGCCTGGGCCACAGACAGCAGGAGCCCCGTGTGCCACCACCGAGCTGTGACTTCAGTGGAAGAAGAGCTGAGGTGGGGAAGGACAGCTCCCACGGCTTTTGTGGTCATGGAGATAGAACATCTTTAGGAGAGACCAACAGGGAAGATGAGAAGTGGGGGATGCCTTGTGTGATGTCAGGGAAGCTCAGAAATATGAGGGTCTCTATGGGACACGTAACAGGTCAGATGGCGGCTTGTGTGGGGGTCACCTTCTGAATGGGCCACCCAGTCTTCTGCTCACCTGGATCTGGTACTCCCAAAGGAGGAAGAGCTGGTCAGGGATGTGAAGACACATGTCAGCCTTGGTCGTAACGACCATGAAATGGTGGTCTCCCAGATCCCCAGGGACATGGGGAGGGAAATGAGCAGAGAGCAGACCCTGGACATCAGGGCATGAGAACTTGACCTGCTGAGGGCACTGGCAGGTGGGAACCCGTGGGGGCAGTGTCAGGGCCCTGAGAGCATCCATAGGCCTTCATGGCCCTGAGCAGCATCACCTGGGGCCTCCACCTGCCTCTCTGTCCATGGGCCCAGGAGACCATTGAAGCAAGGCCTGAGTTTCAGCCCCAGCTTCATCTATGCTGTAGGTGTCCGGGTCTCCAGACACAGCCACAGCCACAGCCTTGCCTGTCCATGCACCTTGTTGATTCGGACTTGCAGACTCACTCCCCAGCTTGATTCTTTATCGGGTGTACAATGGAATGACACCGTGGCCCTCCAGGTGCCAGACCCCAGCTGATTGTCAGAGGCCTAGGGCCGTTCTGCTTCCTTTCTTCCCATCACTGGGTCAGATTTTGGGAGGAGAGCAAGGAAAAGCTCAAGGAGGTTTCTGGGTGCCAATGACTGAAAGGGGGGAGCAGAGCCATGAAATGTGAAATGATCTAAGGCTCTGCTAGTTCAAAACTGTTATCTTCTGTTCCTATCTCTGAGGCCTTAAATCTTCTGCAGGAACCTGGAAGCGCTGAGATCCCTCCACCTCCCTCTCTTTTAGCAGTGAAGTTGACAGTACCCAAGTCAGAGGTTTTGTTTCAATTCTGCTTCCAGCCTAAAGCCCCCCATGGTCTGGAGATAGGCCAGGAAACTTGCAGGAGTAGCCCGCTCCTCTGGACAAAGAGGTGGATGTTCCCAGGAATCTCTGGAGGAATGGTGTCCCGATAGCTGTGTGCACGGAGCTGGTCAAATGCCTGTCTCCTTTGTTTAATGGGGGCTTAGATGCCTGGTTCATGGGTAAACTCTCTCTGTGGATGCTGACATGGACTGAGTGACCTGGTCTGACCTCAGAGCTGGCCCTGCTTGGAGCTGGCCATTGGACTACAGACCACCTGAGCTCCCTCCCACCCTGAATTGTCCTATGAGCACATGATGTGGAGACCCTCACCTCCAGCTTTGTCTCTTCATGTACGGTGTGTGGCAAGGCACAGGCTCCTGGAAGGGCTGGTGGGAAAGAGGCTGCTGGGGGTCTCTTGTCCAGCCTCCAGGCTGGCTGTGACGTTGTGGAGCAAAGAAGAGCTCCAAAGGTGGAGATCACAGCAACGCTCCTCTAGTCCATTTTATTTTCCGAAGGCTCAGCCTAAAGCTCCCAAGAGGCCGTTTGTGGCTGTTGCCTCTGCCATATCTTTGGCCACTGCAGAAGAGAGCTTGGCTCCGTCATCGCTCCAGGTAGGTGTAGGCTCCTACTAGGTTGCCCCATGCCTCCTTCAGCAGCCTAGAGAGGCCCAATTCCCTCAGACTCTCCTCACAGCTCGTGCTTTAGGCCCCCAGCTCCATCTTGGCAGACCTCCTCTGGACCCTCTCCAGTTTCTCCACTCTCCTTTTGAAATCTGAGGCCCACTGGCTCGTATGGCACCGTCCTGGTGCCCAGGCCCTTCTCCTCAGGGCACTCCTTAGCCAGACAGGTCTCCACCCATCCTGCTGCATAAACCTGTTGTGCAGCATGTGGGTTGAGATAAAAAACCACTAATAGGCCCCAGCTGTTATTGCTGAGCGTGTCGTCATACGGTATGGAATATCCCTCTGGTCAGTCGGGGTCAGCTGTCCTGCCTGTGGCCGCCCACCAACTTCTTGCCCACCCCCAGCCTACTTGCTGGGACGGAGCAGAGTGAGACACAGAGAAGGCCTTGACGCTGTGCAGACACTGCTCAGCAACAGCCAAAACGCTGCTGTGTCATCAACACTGGTTGAGGCACAAACGCAAACCACAGCACCACAGGGGCTGCTACGAAGGACGTGAACCCCATCCCAGCCAGACCCAGGACACTTGAACTGGGGCTCCAGAAATGGACACAGTAGTGTACTGGTGGCCGAACAAGGGATGAGCAGGGGCAGACAATCCCTTCCCCCACTCTTCTGGCGAGGCTCCTCTTTACACACCCCAGGACACTGCTGGCCGCCTTTGCCACCACGTCACGCTCCTGGATTTTGTTTTGCCTTCTGTTCCCCAGCACCACCAGGGCCTTTTCCGCAGAGCTGCTCCCCAGCCAGGCAGGCCCCTTCCCCTGCCACTGCAGGGTGTCACTCTACCTCCCCCAGGCGCAGGACCTGGCCTTTGTCCTTTGTCTTTGCCATGAAGTTCCTGACAGGACAGTCCTCCCGCCTGCCAGGTTCCCCTGAAAGGCATCCCGAAGGCACAGGAATGGTCCTCTCAAGTGAGTATCATTGAAAACTGTGGTGAGAGCTGCCTCCGCCGGGTCATGGATACAGGTGTGAAACTGCACAGGGCTCAGGAGAGTCCCCTGTGCCGCCTCACAAAAGCCCAGTATGTCCCCTGGCCTCCAGGTAGAGGATGGCCCCTTCACCACTGCCCTCTCAGCCTCATCATCCAACTGGTGCTTTGCTCGTCTGATTGTCTATCCGTCCAGACTGTAATGGCCTCACTTGGGTACAAGAATATTGAGGGAGACCATGCCAAAAGTCTTGCTGAAGTGGAGGTAAACGACATCACCTGGTGTCCCCTCATGCACAAATGCAGCTCTTTCATCGTGAAGGCAGCCAGGTTGGCGAGGCATGGTTGACCCTTGGTCAGTCCAGGACGATGCTCTTCTCTTTTAGGTGCCCAGGGATGTCACCCAAGAGCACTCCTTCAACGGCTCCCTCCTCACCAAAGTGAGCTGGTACAGCCTGGGGCTCCCTGGGTTCCACTGTGGTCCGCTTGCAAAGATGAGTGCAACACTTGCCTCTCCTAACTCACAAGAGACCTCCTCCAATCCCAGGACCTTTCAAAAGGGATATTCCACAGAAATATCCATCTTGCCCTGTAACTTCATGTCCACTGTTGTTCCTGTGATACAGTTTATTTAGTTTCTCTAATCTTTCTTATCATTCCACCTGTCCTGATACAACGACCATTTCTAAGGTCATCTCTGCAGGTGCAGACTCTCTAGACAAAGGCCCCTTCCATTATTCTCTCATTTTCTCCTACCCTTTTTCTTTGTTCGCTCAGATAACTCTCACCTACCCAGTTGCTGCTTTGAGCTTCAGGGAGTCAAAAGCTTGCCTGTCTTTCCGTTCTCTAATTGTCTCTTCAGCCAAGTCTTTAATTATGTTTATAAATAAATTTTCTGTCTCTTCGAAAAAAATTTCTCCTGAGATTATCCCTTGTGGAAAGGCAACCTCATTAGAGACAGCTTGTGCTTAGCGTGTGGTTGAGGAGGGTGTTTTACTGTTTAGGAAACTTTATCATGCTTTGCTTGTCTTTGCTTGCAAATAGGAAGAAATCTTCTGTGGCCTGTGTGCAGCCAGTTCTCGAAGGAGAGCGGGAGGGAGCTGGTGCAACGGAGCTGTAACATTCAGCTCCAGAGTTCAGTGAAGTCTGATGTAAGGAAAACTGACGCAAGTCCCGGGGGGCCAATGAGAACAATGGTGGGGTTGGGGAGGTGAGGAGCGAGGTTGTCCATCCAGCGTCAGACCTCAAAGGACTGCTGTTCCTACCTGCCCAGGCCTCCTGAGGAGACACTCTGCATCGATATCAATTGGAGAATGCTTCTATCACCTCTTCTCTACAATGAAAAGAAATAAAATATCAAACAAATTAAAAAATTTTGGTTTTTTTATTAGGTGCCCTTTGAAATTTTCCTCTTTCACTACACAATGAACTGACTCCAATGAGCTGTACAAGCCTGGAAGACCTGAAGAACACTACAGGAAGAGAAAGAGCTCGTTAAGGCTCTCTGTCTTTTAATGAGACCCATGGAGTATTTGGTGCTGAGTCCTTGAAGCTCCCATGATGAGAGGAGATTGAAGAAACCTCTCCAGAAGTCCAAGTCAGAAGCAAAGGAGTACTGAAGTATGACTGGGTCCCCCTGAGGACCATTCCTGACAAAGCCTCCCCATGGACTCGTTAGAGCAGGTAATTGGAGGCTGTGATTGCAGGTAGGCAAAGGCACTGTGCAGGCAGCTGTGATGCTGAGAGAAGCCTTGGTTGTATTCAGAAAGCAGAAAGGCCAAGCCCTGACCCCCAGGCCCTGAGAAGGCCGACCCTGTCCCTCACGCGTGGCTCAGGGCTCTTCCTGGGGGCAGTGGGATGTGAGGGTGAGCAATGCCAGGTGTAGAAAAACTGTACAACCCCTCCCAGCCTCCCCAAGCAGGGGAAAGGAAGAAATGCAGTCCAGAGCCTCAACAGAAAGTTCCTCCTTGTAGGCCTCGGTGGTAGAGGCAACTGCCGTAGCCAAGGGGACAAAGACCTTGGTTTTGATGGGCCTTTCAGCCTTGCCAGAGGCCGAGGCCGTCTCTACTGCAGGCTGTCCTACACTGTCCCATGCCTGCACCTCTTTCCCTTCAGGCTGCCGACACCCTTCTTGCTTTCCCACCTACCTCTCAGCCCAGCATTTCTGTGTCTTCACTGATGTCTCTCCAGCCATTGTTGGCTTTTTCTTGAAAGACAAAGCCATGGGCTGATCCAGACGCCCTCTGGGTGACCTCTTGCACCACAAGGCTACCCTTGGAGTGAGATTTCTTTTTCCTCACCTCCAGTCTGAACCTTCCAAGCTGCAATTTGTGGAGGTTTCCTTCTCTTCCCACTACCCAGAAAAGCTCCATTATCTCAGAAACCACCCTTCAAGTAGTTGCAGGTTACTACTATAGAGTCCTGAGCCTCTACTTCACCAGGCTAAAGAACCCCAGGTCCCTCTGCCTCTCCACAGAGGCCTCAAACCACATCCTGGCAAGATGCCCTTTGGGGCTCCTCCAGTTCTTCCCCATTCCTCCAGACCAGGGAGGCCCTGGTTTTCCATTTCTTTTATCCAAGAAGAAATTCCTTTCCTTTCCTTTCCTTTCCTTTCCTTTCCTTTCCTTTCCTTTCCTTTCCTTTCCTTTCCTTTCCTT